>NC_072021.1:24291424-24406526 GCF_027791375.1 Indicator indicator
TTGGGGGATTCAGGTTTTTGGGGATTCAGAGATCTTGGGATTCAGAGATTTGGGGATTCTGAGATTCAGAGATTCTCAGGAATTCTGGGACATGGGGATTCTGGGATGTGGGGATTTAGGGATTTTGAGGGTTCCAAGACTCAGGGCTTTAGGCATTCTCCGGGATTCTGGGATTCAGAAATTGGGGATTCTGGGCTTTGGGGATTCAGAGAGGAAGGAATTCTGGGCTTTGGGGGTTATGGGATTCAGGGGTGCCTGAGCATCCTCCCCTATCCCTTAGGGCCTGACCCCACTGGGCACGCTGGAGCGCTGGCTGCGGGCGTACGGCCCTGAGCTGGACCAGGAGACCTGGCAGCGCTGCCAGCACACCCAGAGCCTGCTCCGCCAGGCCGCCGCCCCGGGTATGCAGCGGGCACCCCCTGCTGGGGCCTGGGGGGTCTGTGGTGAGCTGAGGGCTTCAACACTCCGCTCCCATTCTCAGCCCAGTCACAGCCCTGCCAGGACTCGGTGCCAGAGGGTGATGGTGACGCCGGTGACGGTGACATGGTGCCGCTGAAGCCGGTCAGGAAGCGGCTGCGGGCGCCGGTGCTCGATGGGAGGGACATGGAAGGGCTGGAAATGGAGCCGGAGCCATGTGGAGCTGCTGCTGGGGAGGTTGGCAGTGCCAAGTCACTCTCTGGTGGCACCAAATCCATCTCTGGTGGCACTGGAGGCGGTAAATCCCTGCCTAATGGTGCCAGATCCCTTCCCAGTGGGACCAAATCCCTCCTTGGAAACACCAAATCCCTTCCCAGTGGCACCAAATCCCATCCTGGTGGCGCCAAATCCCTCTTTGGCACCACCAAACCCCTTCCCAGTGTTGCCAACGCTCTTCCTGGTGGCACCAACCCCTCCATCAGCAGTGGCACCGTGGCAGCGTGCCGGCCCCCGGCACTGATCCCAGTGGAGCAGTATCTGGAGGAGGAGAATTGGTTAGAAGACGATCTCGGGGAGGCTCGGGGGGGTCGCAAGCGGCCTCGCCGGGACCCCCAGGACTTGTTGTCAGCTTCGGGGGACAGCACCGCAGTGGAGAGTGACGGCGGGGGCCCTGCTGCGGTGCGGCACCGACCGCGGCGCTGCCGGCAGAGCCGATTAACCAGCCTGGTCAGGAGGGGCTGCAGGGAACAGAAGCCCCCTGAGGCTGCTGGGAACCCCCTGTCTGGGGGGGAGGAGGAGGAGGAGGAGGAAGAAGAAGGTGGAGCCCCTACCCCAGCACCTCCAGGACCCCTGCCGGGAGCCCTGCCCACGCTCCGTGTGCGTGTCCGTGTCCAGGACAGCGTCTTCCTCATCCCCGTGCCCCAGAGGTGAGGCATCTGCCCCCCGTGTCTCCCCCAAATTCCTCTTGGGACCCCTGTGTCCCTTTGGGACACCTTGGAACCCCCATATTCCTCTTGAGATCCCCCTTGAGGCCCCCTTTGGAGCCCCCATATCCCCCTTTGGAACCCTCATATCCCATTTGGGACCCCAATATCCTCCTTGAGACCCCCATGTTCCCTTCGGCAGTTCCATAGCATCCTTAAATCCTCCCCTATCTCCTCTAAGATCTCCCCAGGACTCCCATGTTCGTTTTGGGACCCACCTAGGACCTCCATATTCCCCCTTGAGACCCCCAAATGCTCTTTGAGACTTACACGAGACCCCCTTATCTCACTTTAGTACCCACATGACATCCCCCTATCCCTCTTTGGGACCCCCATATCCCCTTTGGGGCCTCCATATCCCTCCTTGAGAACCTTAAATCCTCTTTAGGACCCACGCAACACCCCCATATTCCACTTTGGGACCCTAATATCCCCTTTAGGATCCCCACAGAACCCTGTATCTCCCCTTCAGGACCCCCATATCCCCTTCAGGACCTCCATATCCCCTTTTGGTACCTCCACATCCCTCCTTGAGGCCTCCAAATGCTCTTTGGGACCCACACGACACCCCCATATTGCACTTTGGGACCCTAATACCCCTTTAGGACCCCCCCCTATCCCCTTCAGGATGCTGCTAGCACCCCTGTATCCCCTGGGGCCCCCTCCCAGCGTGCTCCCAGCGCTGAGCTGTGCCCCCTTGCCCCGCAGCAGCCCCCCCCACGCGGTGTCCTGGCTGGCAGCGCGGGCAGCCGAGCGCTTCTACCAGGGCAGCGGACTGCTGCCGCGCCTCAGCCTGCGCCGCGACGGTGCCCTGCTGGCCCCCCAGGACCCTGTCGGGGACGTCCTGCAGAGCAACGAGGAGGTGGGTGACAACCCCCCCCAACCTGGGACCCCTCATCCTGAGCTGGCATCCCCCACCCTGTGTTCAGACCTCTCATTGTGAGCCTTGTCCTGAGCTGGGATCCCACACTGTGACACCCCCCTCCCCCCCAACCCTTTGTAGTGACCTCCTACCCTAACCCGAGGCCCCCTCCCACCCCAGGCTGGGACCCTACACTGGGATCCCTCATCCTGAACTGGAATACCTAAGCCTGTGTTGGGACCCTCACCCCGAACTGGAACCTTCACCCTGTGTTGGGAACCCATATTGAGACACCCCCCCCACCCCCAACTCCAATCCAACACCACCCCTACCCCAAAATGGGACCCCCAGACCAAGCTGGGACCCTACAAGGGGACCCCTCACCCTGAACTGGGACCCCCACCCTGTGTTGGGAACCCATATTGAGACCCCTCCCCCCACCCCATGCCAAGACTCCCCCTACCCCAAACTGGCACCCCCAGTTCAAGCTGGGACTTTACAAGGGGACCTCTCACCCTGAACCCCTCATTCTGAACTGGGACACCCTGCCCTGTGCTGGGATCCCACACTGCGACTCCCCCACCCTGATACTGGGACCCCTTCCACTCCAAACTGAGGCCCCCACCCTGAACTGGGACTCTGGAATGGGTCCCCCACTCCCAGCTGGAACCCCCCCACCCTGTGCCAAGTCTCCCCACCCCCGTCCAAGGCCCTCCACACTGGGATCTCCTCGCCCCCACCTCCATACTGGTGGTGACATCATCAGTGCCATCGCAGGTGCTGGCAGAGGTGCAGGGCTGGGACCTGCCACCCTTGGCTGAACGCTACCGAAGGGCCTGCCAGAGCCTGGCTGTGGGTAAGGACCCCCCTGTCCCCTCCCTGTCACCCTGGGGACCATCACCACCCAGGGACAGGGCTTGGGGTCCCTGTCCCCAGTCAACATGGGGCTGTCACCAGGATTAGAGGGTCCCAAGGTGGGTCAGGGGTCGGCCACCAAGGGAGGGAGGAGGTCCCCTGGGGGTGCTAAAAGCCATCGAAGGGCCACCAAAAGCCATCAATGGTTAATAAAAGCCACCAAAAATCATCAAAGGGTCACAGAAGCCATCAAAGGGCCTCTGAAAGCTACTAAAGGGCCACCAGAAGCTACTGGAAGCCACCCAAGGGGCACTAAAATCCCTCAAAAGGCCTCTAAAAGCCACTAGTCACCAAAGAGCCCCTAAGAGCTACCAAAAGCTATGGAAGAGCCACCAAAAGCGACTCAAGAGCCCCCAAAAGCCACCAAGGGATTACTGAAAGCCATAAAAGGGCCATTAAAAGCCACGAAAGGGTTACAGGCCCCTAAAAGCCATGGAAGAGCCACTAAAGACTACCAAAGTGCTACCAAAACCTATGGAGGGCCACTAAAAGCCTCTCAAGTGCCACTGAAAGCTGCTAAAAGGCCACCAAAGGGCTTCTTAAAGCCATCAAAATGTCACTAAAAGGCACTGAAGGGCCACTAAAAGCCACTGGAGGGGAATACCAAAGCCATCAGAGGGCCACCAAAAGCTTCCAAAAGACCAAAGGGCCACTTAAAGCCCTCAAAGTGCCACTGAAAGCTACTCAAGGGTTAACAAAGCCATCAAAGGGTCACTAGAAGGCCACCAAAGGACCACCAAAAGCCTCTCAAGCACCACCAACCCCCACCCCAGTGCCACCACCTTTTCTGTGCCCTGCAGATGTCCACCCGCTGCTGCTGAAGGTGATGGAGCTGCAGGAGCAGAGCCCAGCACTGGTGCTGGGGGGTGGCCTGTCCCTGTCCCCCCCGCAGCTGCCCCCCCTGCTGAGGGCCCTGAAGCTGCAGGAGCGGCTGCGGCAGCTGCGGCTGCGGGGCTGCGGCCTCACTGACGCGGTGGCCACCGAGCTGCTGGCCACGCTGGGCACCCTGCCAGCCCTCACCCACCTCGACCTCGCTGGCAACAGACTGGGAGCCAGGGGGCTCCGGGACCTCCTGCCCCAGCAGCCCCACACCTTCCAGGTATGGTGTGGAGGGGCACGTGGGACACCTAGAACTGGTCTAAACCTCTGCTGTGTCTCCTTAAACCTGGGGTTTTCCCCCCAAAATGCCTTCTCCATCCCCTAAATCTGGGTTTCCTCCCCTTAAACCTCTTCTTTGTCACCTTAAGCCTGGGGTTTGTCCCTGAAAACACCTTCTCCATCTCCTAAACCTGGCTTTTGTCCTCTTAAACCTGGGTTTTGTCTCTTAAACCTGGCTTTTGTCCCCTAAACCTGTCCTTTGCCACCTTAAAGCTGTCCTTTGTCCCCAAAACACCTTTTTCATCCCCTCAACCTGTGTTTTGTCTCCAAGAATATTGTCTCCATACCCTAAACCTGTCCTTTGTCCCCTTAAACCTGTTTTTGCCTCCAAAACACCTCTGGCCACTAAACGTGTCCTTTGTTCCCCTAAGCCTGACTTTTGTCCCTTTGTCCCATAATCCTGCTTTTTGTCTCCCCAGACTTGTTCTATCTCTCCTTAACCTGGTTTTTGTCCCCCAAACTCGTTCTCTCCTTAACCTGCTTTTTGTCCCCTTAAACCTGGTATCCCCTAAACCTGGCTTTTGTCCCCCCAAACTCATCCTATGTCTCCTTAAGCTGTTTTTTGTCCCACTCTCTCCCCTTCCCAGAGCCTGGAGGAGCTAAACCTGAGCCTAAACCCTCTTGGGGACGCCTCTTGCCGCCCCCTCACCGAGCTGCTGCAGCGCTGCCCGGCCCTTACCACCCTGCGCCTGGACGCCTGTGGCTTCACCGACGCCTTCCACCTGGAGGGTAAGAGCCCCTGGCATCGTTATGGCACCACCACAGCACTGTGCTGGCATCGCTGGGCACCAGCTGGGAGCTCAGCGGTGCTGGCATCCCCTCCTAGGGGTGCCCCGGCTGCAGAGGCTGAGCTTGTCACAGAACGCGCTGGGCGCAGCGGGGCTGGCACGGCTCCTCGGCTCTTTGCCCTGCCACAGCCTGGCACGCTTAGAGCTGGGCTCCATCACCGGCCCGGCACCCCAGCCCCTCGCCCTGGCACTCGCCAAGTTCCTGGCACAGGTGAGACAAAGTCCCCAAGGGGACCTCACTCCTCGTCAGGTGCCAAGCTGGCAGCGAGGTGGTGATGGCGGTGCCCTGGTTGTGCCCACAGGAGGGCTGCGCCTTGAGCCACCTCACGCTGTCTGGGAACCGCCTGGGTGATGGAGACGTCCTGCAAGTGGCCAGGTGAGGGACAAAGGGACGCAGAGAGGTGACAGGTGTCACCATCTATGCCTAAGGGCGAGTCCTGGTCTCACCATCCACCTCCCAAGGTGGCAACACCGGTGTGGTGGTGTGGTGAGGCAACGGTGCTCTGCGTGGGGACAAAGCCAGCTGCCTGGGGACGAGGAGGTGACAAAAATGGGTCCTTTCACCATCTGCACCCCATCCTTAGGTGCCTCCCAGCTTGCCCAGCTCTGGTTTCCTTGGATTTCTCGGCCAACCCTGGCATCACCACGGCGGGGCTGCGGTCGCTGCTCAACGCCCTGGATGAGAGGCACCAGGGGCTGCAGTTCCTCAGCCTGGCAGGTAAGGACAGCACCACAGCACTGTGCCACCAACACCTGGCACGGTGCCAACCTCTTCCCTCCCTCCTTCCCACCAGGTTGCTCCGTGGAAGCTCCTTTGGAGGCTGTAAGCGCTGGCAAGATCCAGGAGCTGCGGCTCTGTGGGCGCCACGCCAAAGCCAGTGAAGCTTGGCATGGTGCTGCCAGGCTCTGCACCCTCACACGGCACCACAAGCTCTTCTGGAAGAACCTCTGAAGCACTGGTGGCACTGGTTTTGGTCTGGTGGCTCATGGTTTTAACCATCCCGGCTCATTACACCCCCTATTTATGGATGGTGGTTGCTGCTTTCTTGGGGAGGTGGTGGTGGTGACACCAAGCAGGTGACAAAGAAGTTTTATTGCCTCCAGCTTCTTCTAACCACCAGTAAGGACTGAGAGGGAACTGGGAGGCTCCATGGTAGGCTGGGGACGGGCTCAGGCGTGGAGGAAGCGGTTGAAGGCGTTGTAGGCCGACTCCAGGTCAAACAACATCTGCCTGACCTGGGAGTCATCCAGCTCGTCTGATGCCGACATCCCGCTGAGGGTCTGCAACCTAGGAGGAGACCAAGGTGGGTTTCAGAGCCCAAGGTGGGATTCAGAGCCCAAGGTGGGCTTCAACCCCTCCAACCCGGGGTGGTGGTGCCGGTCCCAGCGCTCACCATTGGTGGACTTTCTGCCTGCCCTCGAAGTCCGGGGGCAGGTGGCTCATGCGGTTCATGGTCTCCATCAGCTCCCGCAGGTCTGGTTGGATCTGGGGTGGGAGGAGAAGAATTTAAGAGGTTGGGGCATGAGTGCAGGTCCCAGTGCAGCTTTGGTTGAGTCATGGGGTCCTTACCTCGTCCATGGCTCGGATCTCCAGGCGTAGCTTGTCCATCACTGTGATGAAGAGCTGGGAGAGAAGGAGGGTTTGGCTTGGACATGACCATCCCAGCTCAACCTGGAAACCCTCTGGTTCAACCATAACCCCCCTCAGCTCAGTTGAGACTGCTCTGGCTCAACCATGACCCTTCCAGCTCAACCACAACCTGTCTTGACTCAATCATAACCCATCTTAGTTCAACAGTGACCCATCTCATGACCTTCTTGGCTTAACCAGGACCTTCTTGATTCAACCGTAACCCTCCTTAGCTCAACCATAACCCTTCTCATGACCCTCTTGGTTCAACCATGGTCCTTCTGGCTCAACCACAACCCTTTCAGCTTAACCTCAACCCATCCTAGCTCAACCACAACCTTCCTCACGACCTTGGCTCAACCAAGACCTTCTTGGCTCAATCCTTCCCACCCCCAAATCCACCCAAGCCAGAGCCATACTGAGACGATGTCGGCGATGCAGCGGTTGAGGTTGCCCTTGTCATCCTTGATGGTGATGGGCCTGTCCTCCTTGATCCTCTCCATGGCCAGGGGACAGTCGAGCTGCAGCGAGATGACGCCGTTAGTGGCACAGCCAGCACCCGGCCAGCTCCAGTGGCCAGTCGGTGCTGGTGCTGAAGGCACTGCTGGCACCCAAAGGCACGCACTGCTGGCACCAATGGCACTGCTGGCACCCAAAGGCACGCACTGCTGGCGCCAATGGCAGTTCTGACACCCAAAGGCACTCACTGCTGGCACCCAAAGGCACGCACTGCTGGCACCCAAAGGCACTCACTGCTGGCACCCAAAGGCACTCACTGCTGGCACCAATGGCACTGCTGGCACCCAAAGGCACGCACTGCTGGCGCCAATGGCAGTTCTGGCACCCAAAGGCACTCACTGCTGGCACCCAAAGGCATGCACTGCTGGCGCCAATGGCAGTTCTGGCACCCAAAGGCACGCACTGCTGGCACCCAAAGGCACTCACTGCTGGCACCCAAAGGCACGCACTGCTGGCACCCAAAGGCACTCACTGCTGGCACCAATGGCACTGCTGGCACCCAAAGGCACGCACTGCTGGCACCCAAAGGCACTCACTGCTGGCACCAATGGCAGTTCTGACACCCAAAGGCACTCACTGCTGGCACCAATGGCAGTTCTGACACCCAAAGGCATGCACTGCTGGCGCCACTGGCAGTTCTGGCACCCAAAGGCACGCACTGCTGGCGCCACTGGCAGTTCTGACACCCAAAGGCATGCACTGCTGGCACCCAAAGGCACTCGCTGCTGGCGCCAATGGCAGTTCTGACACCCAAAGGCACTCACTGCTGGCACCCAAAGGCACGCACTGCTGGCACCAATGGCACGCACTGCTGGCACCCAAAGGCACGCACTGCTGGCACCCAAAGGCACTCACTGCTGGCGCCACTGGCACTGCTGGCACCCAAAGGCACGCACTGCTGGCGCCACTGGCAGTTCTGACACCCAAAGGCACTCACTGCTGGCACCCAAAGGCACTCGCTGCTGGCGCCACTGGCAGTTCTGGCACCCAAAGGCACGCACTGCTGGCACCCAAAGGCACTCACTGCTGGCACCCAAAGGCACGCACTGCTGGCACCCAAAGGCACTCACTGCTGGCACCAATGGCACTGCTGGCACCCAAAGGCACGCACTGCTGGCACCCAAAGGCACTCACTGCTGGCACCAATGGCACTGCTGGCACCCAAAGGCACTCACTGCTGGCGCCAATGGCAGTTCTGACACCCAAAGGCACTCACTGCTGGCACCAATGGCACTGCTGGCACCCAAAGGCACTCACTGCTGGCGCCACTGGCAGTTCTGACACCCAAAGGCACTCACTGCTGGCACCCAAAGGCACTCGCTGCTGGCGCCAATGGCAGTTCTGACACCCAAAGGCACTCACTGCTGGCACCCAAAGGCACGCACTGCTGGCACCCAAAGGCACGCACTGCTGGCACCCAAAGGCACTCACTGCTGGCACCCAAAGGCACGCACTGCTGGCACCTCAGCTCACCCGGAACTTGCGGCAGAAGTCATCGATGGAGCTGATCTCAGCACCTTGGACCTGCTTGAGGGCAGCTTTGAACTGGACCAGGAGCCGGGAGCAGGCGGCTGTGTACCTGCAGGGGACAGCACCCAGAAGGTCCCCAAGCCCAGGGACACCAGCAGGGACCTTCTGGGTGCCATCACCTGGGGACTTACTCGTTGGGTGAGACACAGTCCTTGATGTAGGCCTTCTCCAGGGCCTGCAGCGTCTTCACCACCGCAAAGAGCTCAGCCATGTTGTCGTACCTGCAAGGGCAACAGGGACCTGGTGGAGAAGAAGGGACCTCAGGGGACAATGGTGTCCCAGGAGGGACCATGACAGAAAAGAAGGGGACCTTGGTGTCTCAGGGTGGACCATGATGGAAAAAGGGCAATGTAATGGACAATGGTGTCCCAGGGAAGGACCAGAATGGAGACAAGGAGACCTGGATAGATAATGGTGTCCCAGGAGGGCCCACAATGGAGAAGGGGAACATGGTGGAAAGAAGGGTCCCAGGAAGGACCACAACAGAAAAAGAGGGGACCATGAGGGACCATGATGAAGAATAAAGGACCACAGTGGAGAAGAGTGTCCTGGGAAGGACACCAATGGAGATCACAATGGGGAATGGTGTCCATGATAAAGAAGAGAGCACCATGATGGAGAACTGTGTCCTAAGAAGGCCCATGATGGAGAAGGGGATCACAGTGGAGAGTGATGTCCTAGGAGGAACCACGATGAAGAAGAAAGGACCATGGTGCACAACAGTTGGTGCACAACAGGATTGATGGAGAAAGGGGACCAGGAAAGACCACAGTGAAGAAGAGGGAACTGTGCTGGACAGTGGTGTTCCAGTAGGGGCCCCAGTGCAGAAGGAGGAACCATGCTTGGACAGGGATGTCCCAGGAGGAACTGCGATGCAGAAGAAGCTCCTAGGACATCTTCACCCCTTGCAGAGGCCAGAGGGAGCATGGTGGTGACAGGGGGGTGGCCAGACTCACTTCTCCCTCTCCCGTGCATTCTTGTACAGCTTCACCTCCTGTGGGGACAGTGGGACCAGATCAGCCCTGGGGACAACCAGTTTCCCCCTGGGGCCATCCTGGTGGGGCAGGTGGTGGCCACACTCACCTCGTAAAGCTCCGGCTTGTTCCCAGGGGCTGGGCGTGGGCAAAGCATTAAACACAGGCTGGGGACACCAAGATCCCTTCCCAGTAACCCCAGTTCTCTTACTGGTCCCCCTGTGGGAGGCCCAAGCCACCCTCCCAGTAAATCCTCACCCTGGTAGCCCCATTCCAGTGACTGGTTCACCCCCCAGTACCCTTGGTCCTTCTAGTAGCCCCAAGACCCCTCCCAGATGCCCCAGTGACCTATAGGTAGCCCCAAGTCCCTTCCCCAGTAGCCCAAATAACCCTCCCCAGGTAACTGGTCCCCCCAGTAGCCCCAAGGTCCTTTGCAATAACCCCAGTACCCCACCAGTAACCCTGAAACCGCTCCCAGTAAAGCTGGCACCACCTTCCCACGGTAGCTGTTGTCCCTCTGGTAGCCCCGTTCCTCATCCCAGTAGCTCCAGTGTACCTCCCAGTTAACTCTGGACCCCCCTCGGAAGCTCAGTTAGCCCCTGTGTCCCCTTGATAGCCCCGAGACCCCCTCCGTAACCCCCTCCAGGTAACTCCAGGCCCCCACTAGCCCCAATTCGCCTCCTGGTAGCCCCGGGCTCCTTCCCAGTAACCCCAGATCGCCTGCCCCCGCCGCTCTCACCTCCCATCCCGGGCGGCCCCGTGATACCGTGAAACATCCCGCCGGGGCCCGGCCTCTCCTGGAGGACTCCGGAGGGCTCCGGTTACCTCCCGCCGCTTCCCGGAGCCGCTTCCCGGAGCCGCTTCCCGGAGCTTCCGCAAGAATGGCGGCGGCTGGGGATCGATGACGCAGCGATCGCTTAATCGAGCCTGGCAGCGACATGTGCATCCACCCCGGGGGGCGGGGCTAATTGACTGGGGGCGGAGTCAGGGGGGCTGGGGGCGGAGCTAGGAGGATTCGACCCAATTTAAAGGGATTGTGACCTGGATTAAGGGATTTAGACCCAGATTGAGGGATTTGGACCCAATTTAAAGACATTTTGACCTATCTTGAAAGATTTTGACTCAATTTAAATAGGTTTAGATTTGGTTTAAGAGATTTAGATCCAAATGAAGGGACTTGGATCTGATTTAAGCAATTCAGACCTGATTTAAAGAGATTCAGGCCTGGGTTTAGAGATTTAGAATTAATTTAAAGATATTTTGATTCTTTTTCAAGTGATTTTGGCCTGGATTAAGGGATTTAGATACAAGTAAAGGGATGTCAATCTGATTTAAGAGATTTTGGATCCAATTTAAACAGATTTAGACCTGGTTTAAGAGATTTCGACCCAATTTAAAGAGATTTCAACCAAATTTAAAGAGATTTCAACCTGAATTAAGGAATTTAGACCCAAATTATGGGAGTTATACCTGATTTAAGACATTTTCACCTGCCTTAAATATATTTAGGCCAGTTTTAAGATATTCAGATCTAACCTTAGAGATTTTGACCAAATTTAAAGAGTTCTAGACCTGGTTTAAGAAATTTTAGACCTGTTTTAGGAGAACTTAGAGCTGTTGAGCCAATTTAAAGAGATTTTATTCCAATTTATTTAAATCTGGTTTAAGAGATTTCAACCTGGTTTAGGAGGAGTCAGACCTGTTTTAAGAGTTTTAGACCCAATTTAAAGAGATTTTGACACAATTTAAGAGATCTAAACCTGACTTCAAAAGATTTTAACCCGATTTAAGATTTTTAGACTTGACTTGGGAGATTCTGACCCAGATTAAAGGAATTTTGACTCAGTTTAAGAGATTTAGACCCGATTGTAAAAGATTTTAACCTAATTTAAGATTTTTAAGACATGACTTGGGAGACTTTGATGCAGTTTAAAGTGATTTTGACCCAATTTAAGCCATTTAGACCCAACTCAAGACATTTAGGCCCAGTTTAGGAACTCTCAAACCAACCCCTGCCCCAGTTTGGTGCCGGCACCATCTCCTCCCTCCTCGCCATCAAACATTCCCTTCCTGGCACCATTGGCATCACTGTGGTTGAAGCTGGCATTGCCATGGTTGGAGCTGGCATCAGTGTGGTTGGGGCTGGCATCACAATGGTGGCACTGCTGGTGGCTGGAGGTGACCAGACCCTACCTCTGGCCCTCTGGTGCTGGCTCCACTCACCCCCACCCACAGCACAAGGGCCCAACTGTGACAGGGAGTTTCCCAGTGCCACTTCCTGGTGCCATCCTGCTCCTGGCACGGTGCCCATGGGGCAAAATCCACGTCCCAAGTGACCCAGGTGGGGCTTGGACCCACAGTTCCCAGCTGCAGAGGTTGGTGCTGTGGCCTTGGGGGCAGTCACATGGCACGGGTGCCAAGGTGGGTGCCAGGAGGGGACCCATAACTGGTCCCACCACCCTTGTCTGGCTCCCCTCCCCCTTAGACTGGTCCCACCACACTTGGACTGGTCCCACCAGCCCAGAACTGATCTCACCACCCCATGGGGGCTCCCACCACCCTTGGCATGATCCCACCCCCTAGAACTGGTCCCACCACCCTTAGCCTGGTCCCACTACCCCATGGCTGATCCTACCACTCCAGAACTGGTCCCATCACTCCAGAACTGGTCTCATCACTCCAGAACTGGTCCCACCAACCCAGGACTACTCCCACCACACTAGAACGAGTTCCACAACCCCTGGCTTGATCCCACCGCCCTTAGACTGGTCCCACCACACTTGGACTGGTCCCACCACTCCATAACTGGTATTATCACCCCAAAGCTGCTCCCACCAGCCTTGGCCTGCTCCCACCAGCCCAGAGTTGGTCCCACAAGCCCAGAACTGGTCCCACCACCCCGTTGCTGATCCCACCACTCCGGAACTGGGCACAGCACTCTTGGCCTGCCCCCACTCCCCCAGCACTGCTCCCACCACACTGGAACTGCTCCCACAACCCTTGGCCTGATCCTACCAGCCCGGAACTGCTCTCCCTCACCAGCCCAGAACTGGTGCCACCAGCCCATGGCTGATCCCCCCCCACCCTTGGAGCGGTGGGACTGGTCCCACCAGCCCACAGCTGGTGCCAGCCGCGGCGGTGCCAGGCCCCTGAGGAATGGTTAACTCGACACAATCTCAGCCGCAGCCAATCACCAGGGCGGGCACCGGCTGCTTTTACAGCCCTGGGCACCCCAGGGCCACCCCCTGGGGACGTTTGGTGCCACCACAGCCCCGCGCTGGTCACCACCACCACCCGGCCCCTCCGCGCCATGACCCCGCTGGGGCTTCTCCTCCTGGCTCTGCTGGGCTCCGCTGGGGCTAACTGGGACCCCAGCGGCGGTGCCACCGCCACTGCCAGCATCCTGGTGCCAGGCTCGGCGGTGGTGGCGTCGTCAGGCGCCAGGTCCGGCGGTGGCACCAAGGCGTCCCTCGTGGGGACAAGGGGTGGCCGTGCGCAGTGCCAGAGTGGGCCGTGTGGAAAGGTGAGTGGCGGGCACGGCGGTGGCACCGCGCCGGGCACGGCAGGGACGCTGGGCCGTGTGGAAAAGCAGGCAGGGCGGGTGGCACCGAGGGGACAAAGTCCAGGTGGCCAGGCGCAGCCTGGCACTGGAGTGGCACAGAGTGGAGGGGCTGAGGGGTTGGAGTGTGCCGGAGCATGGGGTGGGCATGGGCAGGCCCTGAATGGTGTACTGTGGTGTGGCACTGCATGGCACCAGAGTGGTGACTGGCATGGCACTGCCTGGCATGCTACATCATGGCACAGATCTGTGGGGCACTGCCTGGTACTGTGCAGTAGTGACTGGCAAGACATGGTTCTGCCTGGCACAGTACTGTGGGGCACTACATGGCACACCAGACTGGAGACGGGCAGAACATGGCACTGCCTGTCTGCCTACAGCATGGCCTGGTGTTGTGCAGTGCTGACTGGCATGGCCTGGCACCATGTAAGTGTTGTTTGCTACTATAGAGTGGTGCACAGCTTGACTTCGCACTGCCTGGCATGCTACAGGATGTCATGGCAGCACTGTATGGCACTGCCTGGCACTATAGAGTGGTGCATGGCTTGGCCTGGCACACTACAGCATGGCACAGCACCATGCATCAGTGCAGGGCACAGCACACATGGTTTGGCACAGCATGGCACTGTGTAGCACCATGCAGCAGTGCAGGGCCTGGTCCAGCACAGCATGGCACCAACTGGCATGGCCTGGCACTGACTGGCACCATACAGCAGTGACTGGCATGGCACTGGGGGGTGCCATGGTGCCATGGGGTATGGTCTGGGTGCCCACAGGGGTGCTCTGGGTGCCACGGGGTGGGGGGGTGGTTAAGGTACCATGGGAGGGGGTCGTGTGCCCATGGTGGGAGGCAGGGGGTGCCCATGGCAGGGGGTTGAGGTGCCCGGGGGGGGAATTGAGGTGCCAGGGGGGGCTCAGGGTGCTGACGCTGTGCCCTCCCCTCCCCATTCCCAGGCTACCCAGACCCCCACCAAGCTGCTGCAGCTCCTGGGGGTGCCAGGGGAGGGGTGGCTCAGGAGGGGACACCTGCAGAGCCCTGACCCCCCCACCGCCACCACCAGTGCCACCAGCGCCCCCCCTGCCACCAGCACCCCTGCCAGTGGAGCGCTCAGCACCGCCCAGAGTGAGTGCGGGACACGGGGACAGGGACGTGGGGACAGGGACATGGGGACATGATGATATGGGTGGGGACATGGGGACAGGAACATTAGGACTTGGAGACAGGGATAATGATGGAGACAGGGACATGGGGATGGGGATAGGGACGGAAAAAAGAAGAGGACAGAGACAGGGATGGGGACAGGGACATGGAGTCATGGGGACAGAGACAGGGACAAAGATAGGGATAGGGATGGGGACAGGGACATGGAGTTATGGGGACAGGGACAGGGACAAGGATAGGGATAGGGATGGGGGCAGGGACATGGAGTTATGGGGACAGAGACAGGGACAAGGATAGGGATAGGGATGGGGGCAGGGACATGGAGTTATGGGGACAGGGACATGGAGTTTTGGGGACAGAGACAGGGACAAAGATAGGGATAGGGATGGGGACAGGGACATGGAGTTATGGGGACAGGGACATAGAGTTTTGGGGACAGAGACAGGGATTGGGGCAGGGAAAGGGACAAGGACAGGGATAGAGATGGGGACAGTGTCCTGCTGTCCCATGGGGTGGCATTGGGCACCCTTGGGGACAGAAGCAGGGACAGGGACATGTGGACTAGGATGGGGATGGGGCGGGGAAACAGGGACAGGAATGGGAACAGGAGTTCAGAGGTGGGGACAGGGATGGTGGCAGTGCCCTGCTGCCCCGTGTGGTGGCATTGTGCACCTTTGGGGACACGGATGGGTCCCACCACGCCAGGGGACAGCGGGGGCCACCCCTGGGGACAGGGATGGTGACAGTGGGGTGCCATCATTCACCCCTGGGGACAAGGACAGAGATGGTGGCAGTGTCCTGCTGTCCCACGAGATGCCACCTCCCACCCTTGGGGGTGAGGCCAAGCCGTCTCCACTCCCGTGTCCCCCGCCAGGTGCCAACGTCCCTTGGTGTGTCCCCCCCAGGGTACGTGCTGGGCTCGGCGGCAGGGCTGGCGCTGGCCCTGTGCCCGCTGCTGGCGGTGGCCCTGCTGCGATGTCCCCTGTGTCACCGCGCCCAGCGCTGGCTGCACCCCCTGCTGCTGGGGCTGGCGGCAGGGACCCTCAGCGGCGACGCCCTGCTGCACCTCCTGCCACAGGTCTGGCGACACCGGCGACACGGGGGCATGTTGGGGACATCGCGGGGGGAGGAGGAGTGATAGGGACAGGGGGACGTGGGGACCTGCTGCTCCACCTCCTGCCACAGCTCTGGGGACACTGGGGACATCGGGGGGGCAATGGGGGTGATGGGGGCAGGGGGACACTGGGACCTGCTGCTCCACCTCCTGCCACAGCTCTGGGGACACTGGGGACATCGGGGGAGCAGTGGGGGTGATGGGGGCAGGGGGACACTGGGACCTGCTGCTCCACCTCCTGCCATAGGTCTGAGGACACCTGGGACACCGGGGGGCTGTTGGGGACATCGTGGGGGCAGTGGGGACATCGTGGGGGCAGTGGGGACAGTGGGGATATGGACACATCATGAGAACAAGAGGACACTGGGATAATGGGGACACTGGGGACATCCTGGGGACACTGTGGACATTGGGACATCTTGGGGACAATGGGGGGACATGAGGACAATGGGGATATGATGGGGACAGTAAGGGGACAGTGGGGACCCTGGGGATAAGAGGGACATCATGGGGACATTAGGGACAATGGGGGACATGAGGGATCAAGGGGGATATGGGGACAGTATGGGGGACATGGGGGGACAATGGGGATGTGGAGAGGCATGAGAGGACATGGGGGTGACACGATGTGACACACCCCTCCCTCCCCCCTTCTTCTGATCCCCCCAGCTCCTGGGGTCCCACAGCCATGGTGGTGAGGAGTCCCCAACCACCTCACAAGTGTCCCCAGCCCCCCCCCCCGTGGTGTCCCCAACCCTCCCCGAAGTGTCCCCGAGCCCCCCAGAGGTGTCCGAGGGGGCCCAGGTGCTGCCCTGGCCGCTGCTGGGGGTCCTGGGGGGGCTTTTTGCAGCCTTTCTGCTGGAGAAGCTGCTGAGGATCCTTCTGCCCCACCCGCAGGTGAGGACTGGGAGGCACTGGGAGGCACTGGGGGAGGTCATGAGGGGGACTGGGAGGGACTGGAGGAGTTTGGGGTACTGGGAGGGGTTATGGGGTGGAATGGAGGGGACTGGGAGGTTATGGAGGGGACTGGCAGGGGGTTGGGAGGGGAATGGGGGGGACTGGGAGGGGTTATGGGAGCTGAGGGGAACTGGGAGGGACTGGAGGGCACTGGGAGGCACTGGGGCCGGTTAGGAGGAGTACTGGGAGAGGTTTATGGGGACCGGGAGGGGATATGGGGATGAACTGGGAGGGACTGGGGAGGCTATGGGGGGACTGGGAGGGACGGGGTGGGGAGGGGGGTTATGAGTGGTACTGGGGTGTACTGGGAGGCACTGGTGGGAGTGATGGAGTGGTCCATGACCAGCTGTGGGTTCAGGGTCCCCCCCCGAGCACCCCTCCCGTGGGGCAGCAGCACTGCCAGGGGCAGCTGGAGCAGCAGCCAGCAGGCTCCAGCGTTGAACTGGTGTGTACTGGGAGCAACTGGGGAGGCACAGGGAATGGGGAGCACTGGGGCAGGAACTGGGAGCAGTGGGGTGGTGTGGGGCAGGGACTGGGAGCAGTGGGGTGGTGTGGGGCAAGGACTGGGAGCAGTGGGGTGGGATGGGGCAGGGACTGGGAGCAGTGGGGTGGGATGGGGCAGGGACTGGGAGCAGTGGGGCAGGGTGGGGCAGGAACTGGGAGCAGTGGGGTGGGATGGGGCAGGGACTGGGAGCAGTGGGGTGGTGTGGGGCAGGGACTGGGAGCAGTGGGGTGGGATGGGGCAGGGACTGGGAGCAGTGGGGTGGTGTGGGGCAAGGACTGGGAGCAGTGGGGTGGGATGGGGCAGGGACTGGGAGCAGTGGGGTGCTGTGGGGCAGGGACTGGGAGCAGTGGGGTGGGATGGGGCAGGGACTGGGAGCAGTGGGGTGGTGTGGGGCAAGGACTGGGAGCAGTGGGGTGGGATGGGGCAGGGACTGGGAGCAGTGGGGTGGTGTGGGGCAGGGACTGGGAGCAGTGGGGTGGGATGGGGCAGGGACTGGGAGCAGTGGGGTGGGATGGGGCAGGGACTGGGAGCAGTGGGGTGGTGTGGGGTAGGGGAATGGGAGCAGTGGGGTGCTGTGGGGCAGGGACTGGGAGCAGTGGGGTGGGGTGGGGCAGGCACTGGGAGCAGTGGGGTGCTGTAGGGCAGGAACTGGGAGCAGTGGGGTGGTGTGGGGCAGGGACTGGGAGCAGTGGGGTGCTGTGGGGCAGGGACTGGGAGCAGTGGGGCGGGGTGGGGCAGGAACTGGGAGCAGTGGGGTGGTGTGGGGCAGGGACTGGGAGCAGTGGGGTGGTGTGGGGCAGGAACTGGGAGCAGTGGGGTGGTGTGGGGCAGGGACTGGGAGCAGTGGGGTGCTGTGGGGCAGCTGCACCTCTCCTCCCCCCAGGTTAAGACAGAAGAAGCTGAGACCCCCCCCAGCCTCCCAACCCTGCAGAGCAGAGGTGAGGTCCCCCCCAGCCCTCCCCAGTTCTGCTGCAGCTGCCCCCCCAAAGGGGCCCCCTGCGCCCCCCAAGTCCTCCTGCTGCCCCCCAGTGCCCTCCCCCGGTAAAAGGGACCCGACCCAGGTGGGACTCGAACCCACAATCCCCAGCTCCGGAGGCTGATGCCTTGTCCATTAGGCCACTGGGCCGCGGTGGTGGGCACCCACTGGGGGCACTGGGGGGCACTGGGAGGCACTGGGAGGCACTGGAGGCAGTGGCAGAGGATTCCGAGGGAGGTCTGGGGGACATTGGGGATACTGGGGAGGGTTCTGGGGCGTGATGGGGGGACTGGGGGATACTGGGGGGCGGCACTATGGGGGGTGCTGGAGGGTGTTGGTGACACTGGAGGTGATCCTGGGTGGCACTGAGGCAGACTAGAGATGATCCTGGGGGACACTGGGTGGTACTGGGGGCACTGAGTGCTCCTTCAGTGCCCTCTGTGTGTGGCACTGAGTGCTCTGTGGGTGACACTGGGTGCCCCGTGGGTGTCTGTGGGTGACACTGGGTGGCGCTAGGTGGCACTGAGTGCTCTGTGGGTGACACTGTGTCCCCCGTGGGTATCTGTGTGTGACACTGGGTGATCCTGGGTGGCCCATGGGTGACACTGGGTGCTCTGTTAGTGCCTGTGGGTACCCTGTGGGTGTCTGTGAGTGACCTGTGGGAGCCCGTGGGTGCCCGTAGGTACCCATAGGTGCCTGTAAGAGCACATAGGTGCCAGTGGGAGCTCGTGGATGCCCCATAGGTGGCCCCGTGGGTGCCCCACGTGTGACCTTTGGGTGTCTTTCCCCCCAGGTGTGCCCTGGACCATGACTGTGGGGGGCACTGCGCACAACCTGGCCGATGGGCTGGCACTGGGGGCTGCCTTCGCCCACTCGTGGCGCAGTGGGGCCAGCACTGGGCTGGCTCTGCTCTGCCACGGCCTGCCCCACGCCATGGGTGGGTGCTGGGGGTGTGGAGTGGGGCTGGAGGGGTCGGGGGTGCGAGGTGGGTGTGGGTGGGGTGGGTGTCACTGGGTGGTACTGGTGTGACTGGGAGCTGACTGAGTGGTGTCCCTGGTGTGACTGGTGTGACTGGAAGCTAACTGGCTGGTGTCCCCAGTGTCCCTGGTGCCCTTGGTGTCACTGGTGTGACTGGAAGCTAACTGACTGGTGTTCCCAGTATCCCTGGTGCCCTTGGTGTCACTGGTGTGACTGGAAGCTAACTGACTGGTGTCCCCAGTGTCCCTGGTGTCACTGGTGTCACTGGTGTGACTGGAAGCTAACTGGCTGGTGTCCCCAGTGTCCCTGGTGTCACTGGTGTCACTGGTGTGACTGGAAGCTAACTGACTGGTGTCCCCAGTGTCCCTGGTGCCCTTGGTGTCACTGGTGTGACTGGTGTGACTGGAAGCTAACTGGCTGGTGTCCCCAGTATCCCTGGTGTCCCTGGTGTGACTGGAAGCTAACTGACTGGTGTCCCCAGTGTCCCTGGTGCCCCTGGTGTCACTGGTGTGACTGGAAGCTAACTGGCTGGTGTCCCCAGTGTCCCTCGTGTCACTGTGAGCTGACTGCCTGGTGTCCCCAATGTCCCTGCTGTCACTGCTGTCCCCTGTGTCCCTGCTGTCCCCTGTGTCCCTGCTGTCACTGCTGTCCCCTGTGTCCCTGCTGTCCCCTGTGTCCCTGCTGTCCCTGCTGTCACTGCTGTCCCCGGTGTCCCTGCTGTCCCCTGTGTCCCTGCTGTCACTGCTGTCCCCTGTGTCCCTGCTGTCCCCTGTGTCCCTGCTGTCCCTGCTGTCCCTGCTGTCCCCTGTGTCCCTGCTGTCCCCTGTGTCCCTGCTGTCCCTGCTGTCCCTGCTGTCCCCTGTGTCCCTGCTGTCCCTGCTGTCCCTGGTGTCACTGATGTCACTGCTGTTCCCGGTGTCCCTGCTGTCCCCTGTGTCCCTGCTGTCCCTGCTGTTCCCTGTGTCCCTGCTGTCCCCTGTGTCCCTGCTGTCCCTGCTGTCCCTGCTGTCCCTGCTGTCCCCTGCTGTCCCTGCTGTCCCTGCTGTCCCTGCTGTCCCTGCTGTCCCTGCTGTCCCCTGTGTCCCTGCTGTCCCTGCTGTCCCTGCTGTCCCTGCTGTCCCTGCTGTCCCCTGTGTCCCTGCTGTCCCTGCTGTCCCCGCTGTCCCCGCTGTCCCTGGTGTGACCGGGAGCTGACTGCCCGCTGTCCCTGCTGTCCCTGCAGGCTCGGTGTCGGTGCTGTCCCAGTCTGGGCTGGGGTCCCGGCGGGTGCTGGCCCTGGTGTGCTGCTGGACGCTGCCGGTGCTGCCTGGCCTCTACCTGGGGCTGGCGCTGGGCGGCACCGGCCCCGCCCGGGACTGGCTGGGTGCCAGCATCACCGGACTGCTGCTGCACCTGGCGCTGGCAGACATGGTGAGGGGGCACGGGGACACGGGGGGACATTGTGGGGACGTCATGAGGACAAGGAGAACTTGGGGACATTGGGCACATCACGGGGACGTGAGGGCATGGGGACATCCTGGGGACATCCTGGGGACGTTGGGACATCAAGGAGATAATGAGGACATGGGGACATCATGGGGGTATAGAGGGACTTGGGGACGTGGGGACATCATGGGGGTATAGAGGGACTTGGGGACATGGGGACATCATGGGGGTATAGAGGGACTTGGGGACATGGGGACATCACTGGGACATGGGGTGGCTTGGGGACACGGGGCCATGATGAGGACATGGTGGACATGAGGTAACCTGGGGCTGTGGGGACATGGGTGACATGGGTGGCACAGGCTGGGGGGGTAGGGGGGGCACAGGGACTGCAGGCTGACATAGGGTGGCATGGGGTGGCTCACAGTGACACAAGGTGACATGGGGTGGCATGGAGGTGGCAGTGGGTGGCTTGGGGGTGGCAGTGGGTGACATAGGTGTTCCTCCTGTCCCCAGGTACCAGCCATGGTGGCATCAGAGGCAGGAGCTCCATGGGTGCTGCTGGGGCTGCAGAGCCTGGGGCTGCTGGGGGGCTGGGGGGGGATGGTGGGGCTGGCACTGGCCGAGGGGGCCCTGCCCCACTGACACCCACGGGGGGGACATGGAGTGACCAATGGAGTGACCCATGGAGTGACACACATGGAGTGACCCACGGACACGCCCTGCCCCACTGACACCCACGGGGGACATGGATTGACCCATGGAGGGGCTGACAGACTCACCCTGTCCCACTGACACCCATGGGGGGGACACAGACATGAGGGACCCACAGAGGGACTCCTGGATCCACTGACCCATGGAAGAACCCACTGACCACTCATGGAACCAGCCATGACCAACAGAGTGACCCACAAGTGACCCATGGACCTGCAGAGTGACCCAGGGAGCCATGGAGTGACCCACAGAGTGACCCACAAGTGACCCATGGACCCACAGAGTGACCCACACGTGACCCATGGAGGGACCCAGTCACAATTAAAGACTCAGTTAAAGACATTTGCTAATTACAAGCACTGGGGATGAGGAGATGTCTCTTGGGGGCAGTGCCAGCTGCTGCCACCTGTCCCAACACCCTGCTACCATCTCAGCACTGTCACCCAGTGTCACCCAGTGTCACCCAGTGTCACCGAGGGAATGGCTCTGGGGGTCTGTAGGGGTCGCTAGAGGGTAAAGGACCTTATAGAGGCATAGGAGCCCCATGGGGTGTAGGACACCTGTAGAGCTATAGGAGCCCCACAGATCTATAGCACCACTGTAGGTCTATAGGAGCCCCATGGGGTGTAGGACACCTGTAGAGCTGTAGGAGCCCCACAGATCTATAGCACCACTGTAGGTCTATAGGAGCCCCATGGGGTGCAGGACACCTGTAGAGCTATAGGAGCCCCACAGATCTATAGCACCACTGTAGGTCTATAGGAGCCCCATGGGGTGTAGGACACCTGTAGAGCTATAGGAGCCCCACAGATCTATAGCACCACTGTAGGTCTATAGGAGCCCCATGGGGTGTAGGACACCTGTAGAGCTATAGGAGCCCCACAGATCTATAGCACCACTGTAGGTCTATAGGAGCCCCATGGGGTGTAGGACACCTGTAGAGCTATAGGAGCCCCACAGATCTATAGCACCACTGTAGGTCTATAGGAGCCCCATGGGGTGCAGGACACCTGTAGAGCTATAGGAGCCCCACAGATCTATAGCACCACTGTAGGTCTATAGGAGCCCCATGGGGTGCAGGACACCTGTAGAGCTGTAGGAGCCCCACAGATCTATAGCACCACTGTAGGTCTATAGGAGCCCCATGGGGTGTAGGACACCTGTAGAGCTGTAGGAGCCCCACAGATCTATAGCACCACTGTAGGTCTATAGGAGCCCCATGGGGTGTAGGACACCTGTAGAGCTGTAGGAGCCCCACAGATCTATAGCACCACTGTAGGTCTATAGGAGCCCCATGGGGTGTAGGACACCTGTAGAGCTATAGGAGCCCCACAGATCTATAGCACCACTGTAGGTCTATAGGAGCCCCATGGGGTGTAGGACACCTGTAGAGCTATAGGAGCCCCACAGATCTATAGCACCACTGTAGGTCTATAGGAGCCCCATGGGGTGTAGGACACCTGTAGAGCTATAGGAGCCCCACAGATCTATAGCACCACTGTAGGTCTATAGGAGCCCCATGGGGTGTAGGACACCTGTAGAGCTATAGGAGCCCCACAGATCTATAGCACCACTGTAGGTCTATAGGAGCCCCATGGGGTGTAGGACACCTGTAGAGCTATAGGAGCCCCACAGATCTATAGCACCACTGTAGGTCTATAGGAGCCCCATGGGGTGTAGGACACCTGTAGAGCTATAGGAGCCCCACAGATCTATAGCACCACTGTAGGTCTATAGGAGCCCCATGGGGTGTAGGACACCTGTAGAGCTGTAGGAGCCCCACAGATCTATAGCACCACTGTAGGTCTATAGGAGCCCCATGGGGTGTAGGACACCTGTAGAGCTATAGGAGCCCCACAGATCTATAGCACCACTGTAGGTCTATAGGAGCCCCATGGGGTGTAGGACACCTGTAGAGCTGTAGGAGCCCCACAGATCTATAGCACCACTGTAGGTCTATAGGAGCCCCATGGGGTGTAGGACACCTGTAGAGCTATAGGAGCCCCACAGATCTATAGCACCACTGTAGGTCTATAGGAGCCCCATGGGGTGTAGGACACCTGTAGAGCTGTAGGAGCCCCACAGATCTATAGCACCACTGTAGGTCTATAGGAGCCCCATGGGGTGTAGGACACCTGTAGAGCTATAGGAGCCCCACAGATCTATAGCACCACTGTAGGTCTATAGGAGCCCCATGGGGTGTAGGACACCTGTAGAGCTATAGGAGCCCCACAGATCTATAGCACCACTGTAGGTCTATAGGAGCCCCATGGGGTGTAGGACACCTGTAGAGCTGTAGGAGCCCCACAGATCTATAGCACCACTGTAGGTCTATAGGAGCCCCATGGGGTGTAGGACACCTGTAGAGCTGTAGGAGCCCCACAGATCTATAGCACCACTGTAGGTCTATAGGAGCCCCATGGGGTGTAGGACACCTGTAGAGCTATAGGAGCCCCACAGATCTATAGCACCACTGTAGGTCTATAGGAGCCCCATGGGGTGTAGGACACCTGTAGAGCTATAGGAGCCCCACAGATCTATAGCACCACTGTAGGTCTATAGGAGCCCCATGGGGTGTAGGACACCTGTAGAGCTGTAGGAGCCCCACAGATCTATAGCACCACTGTAGGTCTATAGGAGCCCCATGGGGTGTAGGACACCTGTAGAGCTATAGGAGCCCCACAGATCTATAGCACCACTGTAGGTCTATAGGAGCCCCATGGGGTGTAGGACACCTGTAGAGCTATAGGAGCCCCACAGATCTATAGCACCACTGTAGGTCTATAGGAGCCCCATGGGGTGTAGGACACCTGTAGAGCTATAGGAGCCCCACAGATCTATAGCACCACTGTAGGTCTATAGGAGCCCCATGGGGTGCAGGACACCTGTAGAGCTGTAGGAGCCCCACAGATCTATAGCACCACTGTAGGTCTATAGGAGCTCCATGGGGCATAGACCCATATAGATCTATAGGAGCCCCATGGGGTGCAGCAGCCCTATAGATCTATAGCAGCCCCATAGAGCTATAGGAGCCCCATGGATTGAAGGAACCCTATAGAGGTATAGGAGCCCCATTAAGTGAAAGAGCCCCACTGATCTATAGGAGCCTTACAGAACTATAGGAACCCCAGAGAATTATAGGAGCCCTATAGATCTGTAGGAACCCCATGGAGTGCAAGAGTCCCATAGATCTATAGGACCACCACAGGTCTATAGGATCCTGTGGGGTGCAGCAGCCCTCTAGAGCTCTAGGAGCCCCATGGGGTGCACTATAGAGCTCTAGGACCCCCCTAGAGCTGTAGAAGCCCTATAGATCTATAGAACCCACAGAGCTATAGGACCCCCTCTGTCCTAGCCAGGCCCTGGGGCGGGCCCTGTGTCACCTGTAGACTCCACAGGACCCCTAATTTCCATAGGTCCCGTGCGGCAGCCTGAGGACCTGCAGCCCCTGTAGGCCTCAGGATCCACCCGATGTGGGCTGCGACCCCTGTGGGGGTGGTTCCCGGCTCTCTGTAGGTTCCAAAGCCGCTACAGGGAGCTGCCCTGGGGGTCTATAGGGCTGCTATAGGGTGCGGGAGCCGCTGCGACCGCTCCAGTCCTCCACTGGAGGACCAGAGTCTCGCTGGTAGCGGCGCAGAGAGGCCCCCGCATGGTGCCGGCGTTCCACGCGTCACTTCCGGTGCGACCGGGGCAGCTTCCGGTAGCGCGGGAGTGAGCGTGGGGGTGAGATGGGGGGAACGAGGGGGGTCTGTGAGGGGAGCCGGGGGGCCTGGGACGGAGATGTGCGCGAAATGGGGAGGGTCTGAGGGGAGATGGGGGGAAAGGGGGAAGATGGAGGGGTCCAGGGGGCGTCTGAGGAGCGGCAGGGGGGTGTGGGGCGAGTCTGGAGGGTCTGGGAGTGAGATGGAGGGAAATGAAGGGGTCCAGGGGAGGTCTGAGGGGCAAGTGGGGGGGGGACCGAAGGGTCTGGAGTGGGATGGGGTGAAATGGGGAGGTCTGAGGGGAGATGTGGCGGAAAAAGGGAGGATCTGAGGGAGTCCAGGGAGCGTCTGAGGGTGACAAAGGGGTATGGGGGGAGCCTGAAGGGTCTGGAAAAGAGATGGGGGCAAAATGGAGGAGTCTGAGGGAAGACGGGGGTGCAAAGGGGAGTATCTGGAGGAGTCCAGAGGGCGTTTGGGGAGTGATAAGAGGGTCTGTGGGGAGTCTGAACGGTCTGGAGGGGTAAACTGGAGGGTGTCCGAAGGGTTTGGAGCGACTCTAGGGTGGGTCTGGGGGAGTCCAGGCAGGTTCTCAGGGGAAATGAGGGAGTCTGGGGGGCTTGGGGGAGCATCTGAAAGGTCTGGAGAAGGAAAGCGGGGGGATTGGGCTGGGGTGGGGGGTAGTTGAGGGGGAATGGGGGGAATCCAAGGGGTGTCTGTGGTAAAAGGGTGGGAGAAATTGGGGGGGGAGGGAAGGGGATGTCAGGTGCCTCTGGGGGAGGTGGAAATCGGGGGGGCCCAGAATTGGAGGGTCTGGGGATGACTGTGGGGATCCAGGGTTCTGGGGCGGGGGGGAGTGGTCCTAAGGAATGTGGGATAAGGAAATGTCAGGGGCAGGGTCTGAGAGATCTGGGGGGAGTCTAGGGTGTGGGAGGATTCCACTTTAGGCCTGGGGGGGGAGGGGGGGGTTTGGTGTCAATTTTGGGTCTAAAATCCTCCGTTTTCTTTCAATTTTCAGTCGCTGATGCCTTAGAAACCCACTTTTTTTTTTTTTTTTTTTTTTTTTTTTTTTTTTTTTTTTTCTTTTTAGGTGCTTCTGGAGACTTTTTGAGGGGGGGGGGGGCACCTCTCTTTTAGGTGTGTCTGAGCCCCTCCCCCAGAATGTATGCAGTTTACAAGCAGGCTCACCCCCCCACGGGGCTGGAATTTGCCCTCTTCTGCCATTTTTTCTCCCCCGCCGAAAAAAATTTGGTGGTGGCCGGAACCTCCCAGCTCTACGTCTATCGCCTCAACCACGACTGTGAGGTCAGCACAAAGACCCCCTCCCCAGAGTTTTGGGGACCCCCTCCCTCAATTCATTACCACCCCTCAACTCCCTAGTTCCCCTCTCCAATAAATTTAGGGGGTTGAAAAATGAAAGGGGAAGGCTGAAATTTGTTACTTCCTTTCGCTTTGCAGACTGGAGCTAAAGGAGACAGGAATGGGGGTAAGTGGTCTCCTCCCCATTTTTAGGACCCTCCCCCCCAACCCATTTGGGGGACCCCTCCCCAGTTTGGGACCCTCACCCCTTTTGTTTGGGACTCTCCCCACCCCCATTTTTCGAGCCACCCACCCCATTTTTGAGCCCCCCTCATTCAGTTTGGGATGTTCCTTTCTCATTTTAGGACCCCCTCACCCTATTTTTAAGCTCTTCAGGTCATATTTGGGGTCTCCTCCCCTTTTTAGGATGCCCCCCAATCCATTTTGGGGATCCCCTCCCCAGTTTGGGACCCTCACCCCTTTTTTGGGACTCCCCCCACCTCCATTTCTGAGCCCCTTGCCCCCCTTCTGAGCCCCCTCCTTCATTTTGGGACCCCTTCACCTGATTTTTTTAAGCTCCTCAGGTCGTATTTGGGGCCCTCTCCCCATTTTTAGCACCCCCCCACACTCATTTTGGGGACACCCTCCCGAATTTGGGACCCCCATCCCTTTCTGAGACCCACACCCTCTTTGTGGGACAGCCCTCCCAAGTTTTGACCCCACATCCACTCACTTTGGGGTGTCCCTCCCTCATTTTTGGACCCCTCACCCAATTTTTAAGCTTCTCAGGTCGTATTTGGGGTCCCCTCCCCATTTTTAGGGTCCCCTCCCCATTTTTGGGGTCCCCTCCCCATTTTGGGACTCTCCTCACCCCATTTTTGGGACCCCTGCCCAGTTTTGCGACTCCCTCGCCCTACTTTTAAGCTTCTCAGATTGCGTTTGGGGCCGCACCCCCTTCTTGGGACCCCTCCTCCCCATTTTGGGGCACACTCCCCCCTCCCCCAGGGTGCCACCCACCTTGCCCCACCCTGTTTTAGAAGGCAAAGGCCACAAAGAGAAGCTGGAGCTGGTGGCCTCCTTCTCCTTCTTCGGCAACGTCATGTCCATGGCCAGCGTGCAGCTGGCTGGGGCCAAGCGCGACGCTTTGCTCCTCAGCTTCAAGGATGCCAAGGTGGGACCTCAAAAATCGTCTCAAATTCCGCCCCCCAAGCCCCTCAAGCCCTCCCCCACCCCAACCCCATCATCTTCCTCCTCCTCTCCCAGCTCTCAGTGGTGGAGTACGACCCTGCCACCCATGACCTGAAGACCCTCTCGCTGCACTACTTCGAGGAGCCTGAGTTGAGGGTTGGTAGCTTCACCCAGGAGATTTTGTTGGGGTCTCAAGATCTACAAGAGTTAAAGCTACCTCCCACCCTCCTAGATTTCACCTCTTTCCCACCACAAGCACCATCATGCTGGGATGAGAACCTACCTTAGATCCTTCCTCACCATGCTTTGGGTGCTCCTTGAGGGCTTCTCTGGAGCTTTGGGTGCTGGTTAAAAGCTCCTCCTGAGCTCTGAGTGGTGGCCAGGGGGTTCTGAGCTTTGGGTGGTGTCTGAGGGGTTCTGAGCTTTGGGAGGTGTCTGGGGGGTTCTGAGCTTTGGGAGGTGTCTGGGGGGTGGTGCTGAGCTTTGGGAGGTGTCTGGGGGGTGGTGCTGAGCTTTGGGAGGTGTCTGGGGGGGTGGTGCTGAGCTTTGGGAGGTGTCTGGGGGTGGTGCTGAGCTCTGGGAGGTGTCTGGGGGGTGGTGCTGAGCTTTGGGAGGTGTCTGGGGGGTGGTGCTGAGCTTTGGGAGGTGTCTGGGGGTGGTGCTGAGCTCTGGGAGGTGTCTGGGGGGTGGTGCTGAGCTTTGGGAGGTGTCTGGGGGGTGGTGCTGAGCTTTGGGAGGTGTCTGGGGGTGGTGCTGAGCTTTGGGAGCTGTCTGGGGGGTGGTGCTGAGCTTTGGGAGGTGTCTGGGGGGTGGTGCTGAGCTTTGGGAGGTGTCTGGGGGGTGGTGCTGAGCTCTGGGAGGTGTCTGGGGGTGGTGCTGAGCTTTGGGAGGTGTCTGGGGGGTGGTGCTGAGCTTTGGGAGGTGTCTGGGGGGTGGTGCTGAGCTTTGGGAGGTGTCTGGGGGTGGTGCTGAGCTCTGGGAGGTGTCTGGGGGGTGGTGCTGAGCTCTGGGAGGTGTCTGGGGGGTGGTGCTGAGCTTTGGGAGGTGTCTGGGGGGTGGTGCTGAGCTTTGGGAGGTGTCTGGGGGTGGTGCTGAGCTTTGGGAGCTGTCTGGGGGGTGGTGCTGAGCTTTGGGAGCTGTCTGGGGGGTGGTGCTGAGCTTTGGGAGGTGTCTGGGGGGTGGTGCTGAGCTCTGGGAGGTGTCTGGGGGTGGTGCTGAGCTTTGGGAGGTGTCTGGGGGGTGGTGCTGAGCTTTGGGAGGTGTCTGGGGGGTGGTGCTGAGCTTTGGGAGGTGTCTGGGGGTGGTGCTGAGCTCTGGGAGGTGTCTGGGGGGTGGTGCTGAGCTCTGGGAGGTGTCTGGGGGGTGGTGCTGAGCTTTGGGAGGTGTCTGGGGGGTGGTGCTGAGCTTTGGGAGGTGTCTGGGGGGTGGTGCTGAGCTTTGGGAGGTGTCTGGGGGTCCTGCTGCGCTCTGGGAGGTGTCTGGGGGTGGTGCTGAGCATTGGGAGGTGTCTGGGGGTGGTGCTGAGCTTTGGGAGGTGTCTGGGGGGTGGTGCTGAGCTTTGGGAGGTGTCTGGGGGGGTGGTGCTGAGCTTTGGGAGGTGTCTGGGGGTGGTGCTGAGCTCTGGGAGGTGTCTGGGGGTGGTGCTGCGCTCTGGGAGGTGTCTGGGGGGTGGTGCTGAGCTTTGGGAGGTGTCTGGGGGGTGGTGCTGAGCTTTGGGAGGTGTCTGGGGGTGGTGCTGAGCTTTGGGAGGTGTCTGGGGGGTGGTGCTGAGCTTTGGGAGGTGTCTGGGGGTCCTGCTGCGCTCTGGGAGGTGTCTGGGGGTGGTGCTGAGCTCTGGGAGGTGTCTGGGGGTGGTGCTGAGCTTTGGGAGGTGTCTGGGGGTGGTGCTGAGCTCTGGGAGGTGTCTGGGGGTGGTGCTGAGCTTTGGGAGGTGTCTGGGGGGTGGTGCTGAGCTTTGGGAGGTGTCTGGGGGTCCTGCTGCGCTCTGGGAGGTGTCTGGGGGTGGTGCTGAGCTCTGGGAGGTGTCTGGGGGTGGTGCTGAGCTTTGGGAGGTGTCTGGGGGTGGTGCTGAGCTCTGGGAGGTGTCTGGGGGTGGTGCTGAGCTTTGGGAGGTGTCTGGGGGTCCTGCTGCGCTCTGGGAGGTGTCTGGGGGTGGTGCTGAGCTTTGGGAGGTGTCTGGGGGGTGGTGCTGAGCTTTGGGAGGTGTCTGGGGGTGGTGCTGAGCTTTGGGAGGTGTCTGGGGGTGGTGCTGAGCTCTGGGAGGTGTCTGGGGGTGGTGCTGAGCTTTGGGAGGTGTCTGGGGGTCCTGCTGCGCTCTGGGAGGTGTCTGGGGGTGGTGCTGAGCTCTGGGAGGTGTCTGGGGGTGGTGCTGAGCTTTGGGAGGTGTCTGGGGGTCCTGCTGCGCTCTGGGAGGTGTCTGGGGGTCCTGCTGCGCTCTGGGAGGTGTCTGGGGGTGGTGCTGAGCTCTGGGAGGTGTCTGGGGGTGGTGCTGAGCTCTGGGAGGTGTCTGGGGGTGGTGCTGAGCTCTGGGAGGTGTCTGGGGGTGGTGCTGAGCTTTGGGAGGTGTCTGGGGGTCCTGCTGCGCTCTGGGAGGTGTCTGGGGGGTGGTGCTGCGCTCTGGGAGGTGTCTGGGGGTCCTGCTGCGCTCTGGGAGGTGTCTGGGGGTGGTGCTGAGCTTTGGGAGGTGTCTGGGGGTCCTGCTGCGCTCTGGGAGGTGTCTGGGGGGTGGTGCTGAGCTTTGGGAGGTGTCTGGGGGTCCTGCTGCGCTCTGGGAGGTGTCTGGGGGTGGTGCTGAGCTTTGGGAGGTGTCTGGGGGTCCTGCTGCGCTCTGGGAGGTGTCTGGGGGTGGTGCTGAGCTCTGGTGCCCTGGCCCTGCAGGATGGCTTCGTGCAGAACGTGCACATCCCGCGGGTGCGGGTGGACCCCGACGGGCGCTGCGCCGTGATGCTGATCTACGGCACCCGGCTGGTGGTGCTGCCCTTCCGCAGGGACAGCCTCAGCGAGGAGCACGACGGACTGGTGGGAGAGGGGTGAGGAGCTGCTGGGGTCCCCCTGGGGAAGGGTCAGGTGGGGAGAGTGGACAGCGAGGTGGGGGAAGATTGGTGCCTGGAGCTCCTCGTGGTGGTAATCCAGGGGTTAGTTTTAGCTCCAGTCTTGGCCGAGGTGGAAGAAGGGGTGATGGAGGTTTTCAAGAGGTTCTTGTCCCCTAGGATCCTCCTGTGGAAGGGTTGGGTGGGATGAGTGGACAACGGAATGGGTGAAGGATGGAGCTCAGGAGGTTGGGGAAGGGGCTGGTTGGAGGCCTGGAGCTACCTGTGGTGGTCTCCCAAGGGTTAGTTTTAGGCCCAGTCTGGGTCAAGGTGGGGGAGTTTGGATGTTTTCAGGAGGTGAGAACCTCTCAAGGCGGAGGAAGGGACCATGGAGCTTTTTAAGAGGTTCTTCTCCCAAGTTTATAAATACCTGAGGGCTAGGGGTCAAGAGGCAGGGGACAGGCTCTGCTCAGGTGCACCCTGGGATAGGACAAGGGGCTGTGGATATAAACTACAGGAGGTAGATACAAAGCACAGGAGGTTCCACCTCAACATGAGGAGGAACTTCTTCTCTGTGAGGGTCACAGAGCCCTGGAACAGGCTCCCTGGAAGGGTTGTGGAGTCTCCTTCTCTGGAGACTTTCAAGCCCCATCTGGACGCTTTCCTGAGCGACCTGTGCTGGATTCCGTGGTCCTGCTCTGGTGGGGGGGGGTGGGACTGGATGACTTCCAGCCCCCTTCCAGCCCCTAAGATCCTGCGCTGCTGCGGTTCTCCTCTCGGTGCCGGCCGGGGGGGTTCTGAGCTCGGCGTGGGGGCCGAAGGCGTCTCTGGAGCTCGGTGCCCCCTTGCCAGCGCAGGCAGAAGTCCAGCTTCCTGCCCAGCTACATCATCGACGTGCGGGAGCTGGACGAGAAGCTGCTCAACATCATCGACATGCAGTTCCTCTACGGCTACTACGAGCCCACCCTCCTCATCCTCTTCGAGCCCAACCAAACCTGGCCAGGGTGAGGCCCTCGCTCTCGCCCCCAGCCCAAGGGCCTGGCCGGAGGCGTCCGCAGGGGGTGACGCGGTGGCTCTGTCCCCATGCAGGCGGGTGGCGGTGCGGCAGGACACCTGCAGCATCGTGGCCATCTCCCTCAACATCATGCAGAAGGTCCACCCTGTCATCTGGTCCCTCAGCAACCTGCCCTTCGACTGCACCCAGGCCCTGGCTGTCCCCAAGCCCATTGGTGGGTGGCGTTGCGGTGACGTCGTGGTGACGTCGTGGTGATGTCACGGTGACGTCACGGTGGCCTTCTCTCCTCTCCGACTGGCAGGAGGGGTGGTGATCTTCGCTGTCAACTCCTTGCTCTACCTCAACCAGAGTGTCCCACCCTATGGGGTGGCCCTCAACAGCCTCACCAACGGCACCACCGTCTTCCCCCTGCGTAAGGGCCACCTCCCACCCCTTCCTCACCCTCCTCTTCCTCATCGCCTTCATGGGCCTGCTCTTCATCCTTCCCTCCTCAGCCTTCTCCTCCTTATTCTCCTCTTCCTCATGCTCACAGTTCTGCTTTTCATTGTGCTTCTCCTTATTGCCTTCCTCTTTCTCCTTCCTCCCCTCCTTTCTCCTTCCTCCCCTCCTTTCTCCTTCCTCCCCTCCTTTCTCCTTCCTCCCCTCCTTTCTCCTTCCTCCCCTCCTTTCTCCTTCCTCCCCTCTTCTTTCTCCTTCCTCCCCACCCTCATGGTCCTGTTTTCCTTCATTCTTCTCCTTCTCTTCCTCCTCATCCTTTTTCTCCCCCTCTTCCTCCTCATTGACTTGTCTTCCTTTCCTCTTCCTCCTTTTCCTCATACTCCTCTTTTCTCCTTCTTCCTCCTTTTTTTTCCATCTTCCTTTTCTCTTCCTCCTCCTCTCTCCTCCTCCCCTCACTCAGGTCCCCCCTCACCCCCTCTTTTTGCCCCCTGCCCAGGGATCCAGGATGGGGTGAAGATGACTCTGGACTGTGCCCAGGCCACCTTCATCTCCTATGACAAGATGGTCATCTCCTTGAAGGGGGGTGAGATGTAAGCCACGGGGGGCCACCACCCACCCACCCAACCGTGGGGGCTCAGTGTCCCCCTGCTCAGCTTGTGTGTCCCCTTCTCGTCCCCAGCTACGTCCTGACGCTGATCACGGACGGGATGCGGAGCGTCCGCTCCTTCCACTTCGACAAGGCTGCCGCCAGCGTCCTCACCACCTGCGTAAGGCCCAGCAGGGACCTTGGGCCCCCCTGCTGTCCCCTCAGTGTCCTCCTCACAGCCTTTCTTGGTCCCCAGATGGTGACCCTGGAGCCTGGCTACCTGTTCCTGGGGTCCCGCCTGGGGAACTCGCTGCTGCTCAAGTACACAGAGAAGCTGCAGGAGCCCCCGGCCAGCGCGGGCAAGGAGCCCCCCGACAGGCAGGTGGGGACCTGGGGACACCCTGCTGGGCTCACAACCCCCAGCCTGGGCTCACAACCCCCCATTCCTTGTCTCCAAATCCCATCTTGTGTCCCCAAACCCTTGTCCCAGGTCCCCAAACCCCATTTGTGCTCCCCAAATCCTCTTCCTGGTGCCCGTATCCCCATCTTGTGTCCCCAGGACTCCACCTTGGGACCCCAGAACCCCATCTCAGGTCTCCAAAACTCAAGTCCTGGGACCCCAAATCCCTTGTCCAAGGTCTCCAAACCCCCTTCCCGGGTCCCCAGACCCCATTCCAGGTTCCCAAACTCCATCTTGTGTCCCCAAACCCATGTCTCAGGTCCCCAGACCCCCACCCTGTGTCCCTCGAGGTCCTCAAACCACCATCTTGGGTCCCCAGACAAGCTCAGTCCCCAGGTCCTGGGTCCCCAAACTCCCTTTCCGGGTCCCCGCATCCCCATCCCAGGTCCCCAGGCCCTCAGCCTGGATCCTTCTTGGTCCCCAAACACCTGTCCTGGTCCTCAAACCCCCAAGCCTGGGACCCCAGACCCCCATTTTTGGTCCCCAAGCCCTGAGACCCCAGACCCCATCTTATGTCCCCTGCCAACCAGGGCCCCAAACCCCAATTTAGGGTCCCCAGACCCCATCTGGTGTTCCCTAAACCCCCTTTGCTGGTCCCCAAACCCTTGTCCAAGGTCCCTCCATCTTGTGTCCCCACACCTTGGGGACAGTTCTGGGGGTTCCCATCTCTTGTGTCCCCCACAACAGGAGGAGCCCCCCTTGAAGAAGAAGCGCTCAGAGTCCTCAGGGGGGACTTGGGCAGGTGGGTGACAAGTGTCTGGGCCACCTCAGGGCCACCTGAGTGACCCTGGGCCACCCTGGACCCTCCTTGGGTGGCTTCAAGGGGGTGTCCCCACCATGGCATGGTAGGGGAGAAGGGAGTTCTGGTGTCCCCAAGGGGATAACACAGCGACAGGGGGTGACAGGAGGTGACTCAGGACAGGGACAACGTGGTGACAAGCGTGACATGGGACAAGGAGGCTGACATGGTGACAGTGTGCTGAGGAGGGGTGATGGAGTGCCAGGGGAGGTGACATGGTGACAGTGGGGGTTAGAGTGCTGGGATAGGTGACATGATGCCAGGGGAGGTGCGACTGCCAGGTGAATGCCAGGGAGGTGACAGGGTGTCAGGGTGGATGCCATGATACCCAGGGGGCCAGTGCCAGGGGAGGTGACACGATGCCAGGGGTGTGGTACGGTGCCAGGGGAAGTGGCACTGCTCCACAGGGGTCGATGCCAGGGAAGTGCCACCGCGGCAGGGTGAATGCCATGATACCAGAGGGCGGTGGCACGGTGCCACGGGAGGTGCCATTGCGCCGGGGGGGTGGGTGCCGGGGTGCCATGAGAGCGGGGGGTGGCCCCACGCCAGGGGGGTGCCGGGGGGTGACAGGTGTCCCCTTGTCCCCACGGCAAGGCGGGAAGTCGGCGGCGCAGGACGAGGTGGACGAGATCGAGGTGTACGGCAGCGAGGCGCAGTCGGGCACACAGCTGGCCACCTACTCCTTCGAGGTGGCTCTGGGCCCTCCCGGCCCCTCCCCGGCCCCTCCCCGGCCCCTCCCCAGCCCCTCCCTGGCACCCTGGTGTCACCTCCTGGTGTCACTCGCTGCTACCTCTCTGTGCCCCAGGTCTGTGACAGCATCCTCAACATCGGGCCCTGTGCTAACGCTGCCATGGGGGAGCCAGCCTTCCTGTCTGAGGAGGTGACACACCTGGCCCCAGGGTCCCCTCCTCTGTCCCCCTCCCTGTCCCCCTCCCTGTCCCCCTCCCTGTCCCCCTCCCTGTCCCCCTCCCTGTCCCCCTCCTTGTCCCCCTCCTTGTCCCCCTCCCTGGCCCCCTCCTTGTCCCCCTCCCTGGCCCCCTCCTTGTCCCCCTCCCTGGCCCCCTCCCTGGCCCCCTCCCTGGCCCCCTCCTTGTCTCCCTCCTTTGTCCCCTCTCCCTCTCCCCATTCTTTGTCCCTTCTCTGTCCCTCTCTTTGTCCCTTCTCTGTCCTCCTCCTTGTCCCTTCTTTGTCCCCTCTCCCTGTCCCCTTTGTCCCTTCTCCTTGTTCCCCTTCTCTGTCTCCCTTTTCTGTCTCTTTCCCTGTCCCCTCTTCTGTCCCCCTCTTTGTCCCTCTCCTGTCCCCTTCCCCATCCCCCCCCAGTGTCACCACTGGGGAGTGACCCTGGTGCCACCACCTGTCCTGTCCCCATCCCAGTTCCAGAACAGCCCAGAGCCGGACCTGGAGATTGTGCTGTGCTCAGGCTATGGCAAGAACGGGGCCCTCACCGTGCTGCAGGTCAGACCAGTGCACACCAGTGCACGCCAGTACCCCCAGGCACCTCCCAGTATCCCCTTGCACCATCCCAGTCCCTCCCAGAACTCTCCCAGTCCCTCCCTGTATCCTCTCAGTCCCCCAGGAACTCTCCCTGTCCCTGCCCGCTACTCCCAAATCCCTTCCACTGTCCCCCAGTACCGTCTCAGTACCTTCCCAGTCCTTCCCACTACTCCCCAGTTCCCTCCAGTATCCTTCCAGTTCCTTCCCAATCCTTTCCAGTATTCCCTAGCTCCTTCCACTTCCCTCCCAGTCCCTTCCGCTTCCCTCCCAGTCTTTTCCAGTACCCTCTTCTTCCCTCCCAATCCCCTCCCAACCTCCCCTGCTCCCTTCCCACTCCACCCTGAGTCTTTCCAGTGCCTCCCAGTCCCTTCCCAGTGCCTCCCAGCACCGTTCAAGGCCTGGCCCAGTTGCAGCCTCCCTGGCAGGTCAGGTACCGGTGCCAGATCCAAGGCTGGGCACAACCAGGGCTCAACCCCCCAAACCTTGGGGTTCTGCCTGTATTTACCCAGCTACAATCCCAGTATGATCCAGTTTAACCCCAGTAGGGCCCAGTTTAACCCCAGTATGCCCCACAGAGGAGCATCAGGCCCCAGGTGGTGACAACCTTCGAGCTGCCTGGCTGCTATGACATGTGGACTGTGATTGCTGGGGGCAAGAAGGACAAGGTGGGGGCTTACTGAGCGTACTGGGAACACTGGGAGCACTTTGGGGGTGTTACTGGTACCATTAGCAGCCATTTGGGGGTGTCACTGGTGATACTGGGGACACTGGAAGCAGTTCTGAAGGGGTTTTGGCACTGCTAGTGACACTGGGAGCACTCGGGGGGGGGGTTATTGGTACCCTTAACACCAGTTTGGGGGTCACTGGTGATACTGGGAGCACTGGGAGTACTTTGTGGGTATTACTGGTCTCAGTAGGAGCTATTTGGTAGGGTTGCTGGTGATACTGGGAGCACTGGGAGCATTTTGAGGGATTATTTGTATCACTAGGACCAGTTGGGGAGGATCCTGACACCATTAGGAACCAATTTGAGGGGTTAATGGTGGTACTGGGAACACTGGGAGCACTTTGAGGGGGTTACTGGTACCATTAGCAGCCATTTTGGGGGGGTGACTGGTGCTACTGGTGACACTGGGAACACTCTGGGGGGTGTTATTAGTACCATTAGGACCAATTTGGGGGTTACTGGTGACACTGGGAGCACTTTGGGGGTGTTACTGGTACCATTAGCAGCCATTTTTGGGGGGTGACTGGTGCTACTGGGGACACTGGGAGCACTTTGGGGGTGTTACTGGTACCGTTAGGAGCCATTTTGGGGGGTGACTGGTGCTACTGGGGACACTGGGAGCACTTTGGGGGTGTTACTGGTACCATTAGCAGCCATTTTGGGGGGTGACTGGTGCTACTGGGGACACTGGGAGCACTTTGGGGGTGTTACTGGTACCGTTAGGAGCCATTTTGGGGGGTGACTGGTGCTACTGGGGACACTGGGAGCACTTTGGGGGGGGTCTTTGGCACCATTTAGACCAGCATGGGGGGGGTCTGGAGGCCATTAGGACCAGTCTGGGGGCATTACTGGTTGTACTGGTGACAGCTTTGCTGGGGGGAGTTTTGTCCCCGCCAGTAAGCCCAGTGTGGTGTTGTGTCCCTCGGCAGCCCCCAGAGGCCACAGGAGGTGACAAAGGTGACAAGGACTCCCCGGTGCCCCCAGCCCCGCCCGGGGAGGAGGAGGAGGAGGAAGGGGGGGCGCAGCGCCACGGCTTCCTCATCCTCAGCAGGGAGGACTCCACCATGGTGAGGCACTGGGAGCTAACTGGGAGCTACTGGGAGGCACCTGGGTGGCATGTGGGGGCTCTGGTGGCTTCTGGGGTGTCCCCTGGGTGCCCTTGGCACCCATTTGGTGGCCAAGAGCCTTCTCTGAGGACATGAATGAGTACTGGGAGGCACTGGGAGGGACTGGAAGTTACTGGGGTGGCACCTTGGGTGGCAGTTGGTTGGCCCCTGGGTTGTTCTGTGGGTCTTGGGTGTCACCTGAATGTCCCCTGGGTCACCTGAGTGTCATCAGAGTGTATGCTGGCTGTCCCCTGGGGCCTGGGCATCAGCTGGGTGTGCCTTCAGTGTCCCCTGGGTGTGCCTTCAGTGTCCCCTGGGTGTGCCTTCAGTGTCCCCTGGGGTGTCCCTTCAGTGTCCCCTGGGGTGTCCCTTCAGTGTCCCTTCAGTGTCCCCTGGGTGTCCCTTCAGTGTCCCCTGGGGTGTCCCTTCAGTGTCCCTTCAGTGTCCCCTGGGTGTGCCTTCAGTGTCCCTTCAGTGTCCCCTGGGTGTGCCTTCAGTGTCCCCTGGGTGTCCCTTCAGTGTCCCTTCAAGTGTCCCTTCAGTGTCCCCTGGGTGTCCCTTCAGTGTCCCTTCAAGTGTCCCTTCAGTGTCCCTTCAGTGTCCCCTGGGTGTCCCTTCAGTGTCCCCTGGGTGTCCCTTCAGTGTCCCTTCAGTGTCCCCTGGGTGTCCCTTCAGTGTCCCTTCAAGTGTCCCTTCAGTGTCCCTTCAGTGTCCCCTGGGTGTCCCTTCAGTGTCCCCTGCATCTTGGCTATCCCCTGAGTGTCTCCTGCACGTCCTCTGATTACTGTGGTGGTTTCTGGGGTGTCCCTTGGGTGCCAAGGTCAGTGCTGGGTGTCACTTGAGTGTCCCCTGGGTGCCATTCTGGGTGCTGCGTGTCACTTGGGTGTCTCCTGCTTGTCCCCTGATTACCATGGTGGCTGCTGGAGTGTCCTTTAGGTGCCATGGTGACTGCTGGAGTGTCCTTTAGGTGCCATGGTGACTGCTGGAGTGTCCTTTAGGTGCCATGGTGACTGCTGGAGTGTCCTTTAGGTGCCATGGTGACAGCTGGAGTGTCCTTTAGGTGCCATGGTGACTGCTGGAGTGTCCTTTAGGTGCCATGGTGACTGCTGGAGTGTCCTTTAGGTGCCATGGTAGCTGCTGGAGTGTCCTTTAGGTGCCATGGTAGCTGCTGGAGTGTCCTTTAGGTGCCATGGTAGCTGCTGGAGTGTCCTTTAGGTGCCATGGTGACTGCTGGAGTGTCCTTTAGGTGCCATGGTAGCTGCTGGAGTGTCCTTTAGGTGCCATGGTAGCTGCTGGAGTGTCCTTTAGGTGCCATGGTGACTGCTGGAGTGTCCTTTAGGTGCCATGGTGACTGCTGGAGTGTCCTTTAGGTGCCATGGTAGCTGCTGGAGTGTCCTTTAGGTGCCATGGTAGCTGCTGGAGTGTCCTTTAGGTGCCATGGTGACTGCTGGAGTGTCCTTTAGGTGCCATGGTAGCTGCTGGAGTGTCCTTTAGGTGCCATGGTAGCTGCTGGAGTGTCCTTTAGGTGCCATGGTGACAGCTGGAGTGTCCTTTAGGTGCCATGGTAGCTGCTGGAGTGTCCTTTAGGTGCCATGGTAGCTGCTGGAGTGTCCTTTAGGTGCCATGGTAGCTGCTGGAGTGTCCTTTAGGTGCCATGGTGACTGCTGGAGTGTCCTTTAGGTGCCATGGTGACTGCTGGAGTGTCCTTTAGGTGCCATGGTAGCTGCTGGAGTGTCCTTTAGGTGCCATGGTAGCTGCTGGAGTGTCCTTTAGGTGCCATGGTAGCTGCTGGAGTGTCCTTTAGGTGCCATGGTGACTGCTGGAGTGTCCTTTAGGTGCCATGGTGGCTGCTGGAGTGTCCTTTAGGTGCCATGGTGACTGCTGGAGTGTCCTTTAGGTGCCATGGTAGCTGCTGGAGTGTCCTTTAGGTGCCATGGTGACTGCTGGAGTGTCCTTTAGGTGCCATGGTAGCTGCTGGAGTGTCCTTTAGGTGCCATGGTGACAGCTGGAGTGTCCTTTAGGTGCCATGGTAGCTGCTGGAGTGTCCTTTAGGTGCCATGGTAGCTGCTGGAGTGTCCTTTAGGTGCCATGGTAGCTGCTGGAGTGTCCTTTAGGTGCCATGGTGACAGCTGGAGTGTCCTTTAGGTGCCATGGTGACTGCTGGAGTGTCCTTTAGGTGCCATGGTGACTGCTGGAGTGTCCTTTAGGTGCCATGGTGGCTGCTGGAGTGTCCTTTAGGTGCCATGGTGACTGCTGGAGTGTCCTTTAGGTGCCATGGTAGCTGCTGGAGTGTCCTTTAGGTGCCATGGTAGCTGCTGGAGTGTCCTTTAGGTGCCATGGTGACAGCTGGAGTGTCCTTTAGGTGCCATGGTGACTGCTGGAGTGTCCTTTAGGTGCCATGGTAGCTGCTGGAGTGTCCTTTAGGTGCCATGGTGGCTGCTGGAGTGTCCTTTAGGTGCCAAGGTGGCTGCTGGAGGGTGCCCTGCTTGCTGGGGTGCCCCCTGGGGGTCAATTTGTCCTTCTGTGTCCCCTCCCCAGATCCTGCAGACGGGGCAGGAGATCATGGAGCTGGACACCAGTGGCTTTGCCACCCAGGGTCCCACGGTCTTCGCGGGCAACATCGGTGACAATCGCTACATTGTGCAGGTGTCCCCCCTGGGCATCCGCCTGCTGGAGGGGGGTGAGTGCTGCCTCCCCCTGCCCGACACCTGCCTGCTGGCTGGCCCCTGGCTGCTCTGGTGGCCTTCAGGGGGGTCCCCTTCGTACCCTCCACACCCTTTTGGAGCCCCAAACTCTTCTCCAAGGACATCGGGTGGGTGCTGGGTGTCCCCCGGGTGGCACCTGTGTGCTCGGGTGTCCTCTGAGTGGCCCCTGGGTGTCCCCTGGGTGGCACCTGTGTGCTCGGGTGTCCTCTGAGTGGCCCCTGGGTGTCCCCTGGGTGGCACCTGTGTGCTCGGGTGTCCTCTGAGTGGCCCCTGGGTGTCCCCTGGGTGGCACCTGTGTGCTCGGGTGTCCTCTTGAGTGGCCCCTGGGTGTCCCCCGGGTGGCACCTGTGTGCTCGGGTGTCCTCTGAGTGGCCCCTGGGTGTCCCCTGGGTGGCACCTGTGTGCTCGGGTGTCCTCTGAGTGGCCCCTGGGTGTCCCCTGGGTGGCACCTGTGTGCTCGGGTGTCCTCTGAGTGGCCCCTGGGTGTCCCCCCGGTGGCACCTTTGTGCTCGGGTGTCCTCTGAGTGGCCCCTGGGTGTCCCCTGGGTGGCACCTGTGTGCTCGGGTGTCCTCTGAGTGGCCCCTGGGTGTCCCCTGGGTGGCACCTGTGTGCTCGGGTGTCCTCTTGAGTGGCCCCTGGGTGTCCCCCGGGTGGCACCTGTGTGCTCAGGTGTCCTCTGAGTGGCCCCTGGGTGTCCCCCGGGTGGCACCTGTGTGCTCGGGTGTCCTCTGAGTGGCCCCTGGGTGTCCCCCGGGTGGCACCTGTGTGCTCAGGTGTCCTCTGAGTGGCCCCTGGGTGTCCCCGGGGTGGCACCTGTGTGCTCGGGTGTCCTCTGAGTGGCCCCTGGGTGTCCCCTGGGTGGCACCTGTGTGCTCGGGTGTCCTCTGAGTGGCCCCTGGGTGTCCCCGGGGTGGCACCTGTGTGCTCGGGTGTCCTCTGAGTGGCCCCTGGGTGTCCCCCCGGTGGCACCTGTGTGCTCGGGTGTCCTCTGAGTGGCCCCTGGGTGTCCCCGGGGTGGCACCTGTGCGCTTGGGTGTCCTCTGAGTGGCCCCTGGGTGGCACCTGGGTGCTGTGGTGGCTTCTAGAGTGTCTCCTGGGTGCCCTTTGCACCTTTTTGGTGGCCGAGATCCTCCTCCAAGGGCATTGGGTAGATATTGGGTGTCACCTGTGTGTCCCCTGATTGCTGTGGTAGCTTCTGGGGTGTCCCCTAGGTGCCCAACCTCCTCCTCCAAGGACACTGGGTGGGTATTGGGGTCCCTTTGGTGTCCTTCACACTCTTGAAGGATCCCAATCCCCTTGTCCAAGGACACTGGGTGGGTGCTGGCTGTCCTGTCCCTTTGGCATCTCCTGGGTGTCCTTCTGGGGTCTCGTGGCTGTCCCTCGGGCGTCCCTTGCCCGCAGCCCCTCAGCAGCGTGTCCTTGCTGCCCACAGTGAACCAGCTGCACTTCATCCCGGTGGACCTGGGCTCTCCCATCGTGCACTGCGCGGTGGCCGACCCCTACGTGGTCATCCTGAGCGCCGAGGGCCAGCTCACCATGTTTGTGCTGAAGAGTGACACCTATGGGGGCAGGACTCATCGGCTCAGCCTGCAGAAACCCCCCCTGCAGCACGTGAGGGCCGCAGCAGCACAGCCACCCCCGCCCCAAAACCCCCCGGGGGGCGCGGGGGGGACGGAAAAACCAACCCAAGGGGTGCTGGTGGCACTGCGGGGAACGAAAAACCGGTCAAAGGGGTGCTGGGGGGACTGAAAAACCAACCCGAGGGGTGCTGGTGGCACTGGGGGGAACGAAAAAACAGTCAAAGGAGTGCTGGGGGGACTGAAAAACCAACCCAAGGGGTGCTGGTGGCACTGGGGGGAACGAAAAAACAGTCAAAGGGGTGCTGGGAGGACTGAAAAACCAACCCGAGGGGTGCTGGTGGCACTGGGGGGAACGGAAAAACAGTCAAAGGGGTGCTGGGGGGACTGGTTGGAACAAAAACCCAACCAAAAGGGTGCTGGTGGGACCAAAAAACCAGTCAAAGGGGTGTTGTTGGCACTGGGTGGAACAAAAAACCAGTCAAAGGGGTGTTGGTGGCACTGGGGGGAGGAAAAAACCAGTCAAAGGGGTGTTGGTGGCACTGGGGGGAGCAAAAAGCCAATCAAAGTGGTTCTGCTGGCACTGGTGGGACCAAAAAGTCAATCAAAGGGGTGCTGGTGGCACTGGTGGGAACAAAAAGTCAATCAAAGGGGTGCTGGTGGCACTGGTGGGAACAAAAACTCAACCAAAAGGGTGCTGGTGGGACCGAAAAAAAACAGTCAAAGGGGTGTTGGTGGCACTGGTGGGAACAAAAAACCAATCAAAGGCATGCTGGTGGCACTAAAAAAACAATCAAAGGGGTGCTGGGGGTGCTGGTGGGACCATAAAAACAGTCAAAGGGATGTTGGTGGCACCAAAAAATCCCACAGAGGTCCTGGTGATGCCAAATCCACCTAAAATGGGTCTAGAGGTGACAAAATTCCACCCAAAAGGGTCCTGTGGTGACAAAGTGCTCCTCAGAGAGGTTCTGGCGTCACTAGAGGTGCCAAAAAGCCACACAAAGAGGTCCTGATGGTGACAGAACCCAACCAAAGGAGTACTGATGTCACCAGAGGTACCCAAAGTCCAACCAAAGAGGTCCTAGTGGTGTAAAAATGAGCTTCAGAGGGGTTCTGGTGTCACTGGTGGGGCCAAAAACCCAACCAAAGTGGGTCTGATGGTCCCCAAGCCAGTCCAAAGTGGGTTTATTGGTCCCCAAGCCAGTCCAAAGTGGGTCTGGTGGTCCCAAAGCCAGTCCAAAGTGGGTTTATTGGTCCCCAAGCCAGTCCAAAATGGGTTTATTGGTCCCCAAGCCAGTCCAAAGTGGGTCTGATGGTCCCCAAGCCAGTCCAAAGTGGGTCTGGTGGTCCCAAAACAGGTCTGGAGATTCCAAACCATCCCCAGCTGGTTCCCACTGATGCCCAAATCCCCTCCCCAGCCTGGTTCCTGCTGGTGCCAACCCCCTTCCTGAAGTCCCCCCCGCCTTCCCAGTTGCTCCCAGTTGATGCCAGTTTGCCCTGCAGCCCTCCAAGGTGATTGCCCTGTGCCTGTACCGGGACCTGAGTGGCCTCTTCACCACGGAGAGCCGCGCCAGCACCCCCCGCGAGCAGCCCCCGCGCACCCCCACCCAGCAGGAGACCCTCATCCAGGACATTGGGTACTGCCAGCACGGGGGGCAGCCTGGGGGCAGCCTGGGGGCTGGGGGTGGGCTTCTGGGGTGTCCCCTGGGCTGCTCTCCACATCCCTTTGGTGGGCAAACCCCTTCTCTAAGGGCATCGGGTGGGTGCTGGGGGGTACTGGGAGGCAACTGGGTGGCAACTTGGGTGCTGTGGTGGCTTCTGGGGTGTCCCCTGGGTGCCCTTCGCACCCTTTGTGGAACCCACACCTCTTCTCTAGGCCATCAGTTCAGTGCTGGGTGCCACTTGGGTGTCCCTTGGGCATCACCTCAGTGTCCCTTGGGCGTCCCCTGGGTGCTGTGGTGGCTTCTCTGGTGTCCCCTGGGTGCCCTTTGCACCCTTTGTGGAACCCACACCCCTTCTTTAGGCCGTCAGGTGGGTGCTGGCTGTCACCTGGGTGCCACCTGGGTGTCCCATGGGTGTCACCTGGGTGCTGAGCTGGCTCTTAGGTGTCCCCTGGGTGCCCTTCGCACCCTTTGTGGCACCCAGCCCCCTTCCCTAGGCTATCAGCAGTGGGTTGTGGGTGCCAGCAGGTCATCCCCCGGTGCCACGCTGGTGCCATAGTGGAGCCCTGAGGGCGCGGTGCTGGTGGCCCGGGGGTGGCAGCGGGTGGCAGCAGTGTCCCTGTGGCTGGCAGGGAGTCCGTGGATGATGAGGAGGAGATGCTCTATGGGGACTCTGCCCCCGCGCTGCGCAGCCCTGCCAAGGAGGAGCCCCCGCGGCGTGCCGGCGGCCAGGGGGGGCCGGGGGACCCCCACCAGTACAGACCAGAGCCCAGCCACTGGTGTGTGCTGGTGCGGGAGAACGGCGCCATGGAGGTGAGGCAGGGTCAGGACCCTTCACCGCACACCCTCCTTCCCACCCCTCCCTGGCCCCTCCTTGTCCCCTTCCCTGGCCCTCTCCTGGCCCCCTCGGCCCCTTCCCCTCCCTTTTCTCTCCCCCACCTGTCCCTTTCCCTGTCCTTCTCCTTGTCCCCATGTCCCCAACCCATCCCCATCTCCCTGACCTTCTCGTGTCCCCAACCTATCCCTTTCCTCTACCTGTTCCTTCCTGTCCCCTGCCCTGTCTCCCTTCATCCCTCTTGTGTCCCCATGTCCCCAACTCATTCCTGTGTCCTCAACCCGTCCCCATGTCCCCAACCCATGTTCCTCTGTCCCCAACCTGTCCTCTTTCTCTACCTGTTCCTTTCTGTCTCCTTCCATGTCTCTCCTTTGTCCCTGTGTCCCCAACCCATGCCCCCAACCTGCCCATTGTCCCTATGCTGGCAACCTGTCCCTTTGTCCCCATGGCCCCAGCCCATCCTCACATCCCCAACCCATCCCCATGTGCCCAACCTCTCTTTGTGTCCCCAGTCTGCCCCTTGTCCCCATGGCCCCTCCCTGTGTCCCTGTGTCCCCAGCCTGCCTCCTGGTCCCTGTGTCCCCAGCCTGCCCTCATGTCTCCAACCTGTCCCTGTGTCCCCATGCCCCCAGCCTGCCCTCGTGTCTCCAGCCTGTCCTTGTGTCCCCGTGCCCCCAGCCTGTCCCTGTGTCCCCGTGCCCCCAGCCTGCCCTCATGTCTCCAACCTGTCCCTGTGTCCCCATGCCCCCAGCCTGCCCCCTGGTCCCCGTGTCCCCAGCCTGCCCTCATGTCTCCAGCCTGTCCCCTGGTCCCTGTGCCCCCTGCTTGCCCCCATGTCTCCAACCTGTCCCTGTGCCCCCAGCCTGCCCCCTGGTCCCCATGCCCCCAGCCTGTCCCCATGTCTCCAACCTGTCCCTGTGCCCCCAGCCTGCCCCCTGGTCCCCATGCCCCCAGCCTGTCCCCATGTCTCCAACCTGTCCCTGTGTCCCCGTGCCCCTAGCCTGGTCCCTGTGTCCCCAGCCTGCCCTCATGTCTCCAACCTGTCCCCGTGCCCCGAGCCTGCCCCCTGGTCCCCGTGCCCCCAGCCTGTCCCCCGTGCCCACATGCCCTGGCTTTGGGCAGATCCTGCAGCTGCCGAGCTGGCGCAGAGTGTTCCTGGTGAAGCACTTCGCGGGCGGGCAGCGAGTGCTGGTGGACAGCTTCGGGCACCCCGCGGGCGGCGCCGAGCAGCGCAAGGAGGAGCCTGGCCGGCAGGGGGCGCTGCCGCTCGTCCGGGAGCTGCTGCTCGTGGGGCTGGGCAACCGCCAGAGCCGACCCTACCTGCTGGTGAGCCTCTAGGGGGCGCTGGGAGGGCACTGGTGGCACTGGGCAACCGCCAGAGCCGACCCTACCTGCTGGTGAGCCACTGGGGGGCACTGGGAGGGCCCTGGTTTGCTACTGGGAGGGCACTGGTGGCACTGGGTGACTGGCAGAGCCAGCCCTACCTGCTGGTGAGCCACCGGGAGCAGATACTGGGAGGGCACTGGTTTGGTACTGGGAGGGTACTGAAGGTGCTAGGGGGGTACTGAAGGAGTCTGAGGGAGCTTCTGGGGGGGTGCTGTTGGTCAAGGAAATCTGACTGGTGGGACTGGGAAACCACCAAAACTGCCTGTGACTTACTGGTGAGGGGGATTGGGGGTTACTGGTTTGGTACTGGTGGGTGCTGGGCGGTGTCAGGGGGTGCTGGAGAGGTGCTCTTAGCCAGGGAGCTCTTACTGGTGGTACTGGGAAACCATCAGAACTTCCTGTACTTAACTGGTGAGGAGGACTGCCAGGTCTGGGGCTTACTGGTGGCTTACTGGGAGGCTACTGGGCAGGTACTGGGCCGTACTGGAGCCCATCCTGCGCTTCCTGGGACAGGTCCATGTGGACCAGGAGCTGCTGATCTATGAGGCCTTCGCCCACGACTCCCAGCTGGGGCAGAGCAACCTGAAGGTTCGCTTCAAGAAGGTGGGTACTGGGCCTTACTGGTGGGTACTGGGAGGTGCTGCTGGGCACTGGGAGGGCACTGGAGGTCTCGGGGGGGTTGGAGGGGTCTGAGGTGGACTCTGGGGGTGCTTGGGAGGTGCTGCTGGGCACTGGGAGGGCTTACTGGTGGCACTGGGGATCCACCAAAGCCATCTGTACTTAACTGGTTCAGTCCTGGGTGTCACTGGTGTGGCACTGGCAGTTACTGGTGCATACTGGGAGGTGTCAGGGGGGTCCTGGAGGCCCCAGGCCCCCCTCAATTCCCTGTCCCCCCCACCCCCCAGGTGCCTCACAACATCAACTTCCGGGAGAAAAAACCCAAACCCTCCAAGAAGAAGCCGGAGCCTGGGGGGGCTGCAGCTGGGGGGGGAGCGACTGGGGGGACTGGGGGGACTGGGGGGGGGACTGGGGGGGCAGCTGCAGGTTCTGGGGGGGGCTCAGAAGAATCAGGGGGACCCCGAGGACGAGTGGCTCGGTTCCGGCCCTTCCAGGACATCTACGGCTACTCAGGGGTGAGCTGGGGGGCTCTGGGACCCCCAGAACTGACCTGGGACCCCCCTGATACCCCCCAAACCACCCTGGGACCCCCTGATACCCCCAAAACCATCCTGGGACCTCCTGATACCCCCAAAACCACCCTGGGACCTCCTGATACCCCCAAAACCATCCTGGGACCCCCTGATACCCCCAAACCACCCTGGGACCCCCTGATACCCCCAAAACCATCCTGGGACCTCCTGATACCCCCAAAACCACCCTGGGACCCCCTGATACCCCCCAAACCACCCTGGGACCCCCCTGATACACCCAAAACCACCCTGGGACCTCCTGATACCCCCCAAACCACCCTGGGACCCCCTGATACCCCCAAAACCATCCTGGGACCCCCTGATACCCCCCAAAACCACCCTGGGACCCCCTGATACCCCCCAAACCACCCTGGGACCCCCCTGATACCCCCAAAACCACCCTGGGACCCCCTGATACCCCCAAAACCACCCTGGGACCTCCTGATACCCCAGACCCTGTGGGACCTCCCCAGGCTCCCCCCTAAACTCCTTCTGAACCCCTGAGACACCCCACAACCTGAGACCCTCCAAGACTTTAGGACCCTCCCACCCCTCAGGGACACCCTCAAGACCCCCCCCAACCCCTCCTGGGACCCCCCCAAATCCCCTCAAAACCTTCCTGAAGCACCCCCCCCAAAAAACACCCCTGAGAACCCTTCAGGAACCCCAACACCTCCTGGGATGCTTCAAGCCCCCCCAAAACTACCCTGAGTCCCCCCAAAAACCCTTTAGACCCCTCAAACTGGGCTACTGGGACCCCCCCCAAACCTGCTGCAACCCCATCAGGAGCCCCCCCCCAAATGTCTTGAGCCCCCCCCCAACCCCCAACCACTCAAGAACCCCCAGAGCTTCCCCAAACCCCTCCGAGCTCCCTCAAAACCCCTTTTAGGCACCCCAAACCCCCTTCAGATCCCCTCTGGAACCCCCCAACACCCCCAGACTGGGCTACTGGGATCCCCCAAACTGCCTGGCACCCCTTTAGGACCCTGAAAATCTCCTTGTGACCCCCCCAAACCCTTCCCAACCACTCAAGAACCCTCCAAAACCCCTCAGAGCTTTCCCAATCCCCCCCATGCCCCATTGAGCCACTCCAAAACCCCTTCAAACCCCCTCTGGAACCTCCTAACCCCCCAAAACTGGGTTACTGGGATGCCCCAACCCCCCGGGGACCCCACCCAAACCCTTGGGACCCCACCCAAACCCTCAAGAAGCCCCCCAAAACCTCCTCAGAGCTCCTCTGAACCCCTCAGAGCTCCCCCAAAACCCCTTCAAACTTTTAGCCACCCCGAAACCCCTTCAACTCCCCTCTGGACACCCCCCTCACCCCCTTAAACAGGGCTACTGGGACCCCCCCAAACTGCCTGGCACCCTTTCAGGACCCCTAAGATCTCCTTGTGACCCCCCCAGACCCTTCCCAACCATTCAAGAACCCCCCAATACCCACTCAGACCTCCCCTGAACCCCTCAGAGCAGCTCCTAACCCCCTTTTAGGCACCCCAAAACCCCTTCAAACCCCCTCTGGGACCCCCCCAGACTGTGCTACTGGGAGCATACTGGGCCCTGACTGGTTTGCCCTTGCCCAGGTGTTCATCTGTGGGCCCTCCCCCCACTGGCTGCTGGTGACAGGCCGGGGGGCCCTGCGCCTGCACCCCATGAGCATCGATGGCCCTGTCGAGTCCTTCGCCCCCTTCCACAACGTCAACTGCCCCAAGGGCTTCCTCTACTTCAACAGGCAGGTGGGTCTGGGGGGGCCCAAGGGTTTTGGGGGGGGTCCCTGGGCTTTTTGGGGGTCCAAGCAGCTCGGTTTGTGGGAGCCAAAAGGGGTTTTGAGGTGGTTCGGGGGGAGGTTGAGTTCCAAGAGGTTTTGGGGGTGCCATGGGGATTTTGGGGTGGGGGTCTCAGGGTGGTTAGAGGGGCTCTAGGGGGGTCCTGAAGGGGTCCCTTTTGAGCCTGGGGGTTCCCGGGTGGGAGTGTCCCAGGTTAATTTTTGGGGGCATCCCAGGAGGATTTCAGGGCTCCCAAGTGGCTTTTGGGGCATCTCAGGAGGGTTTGAGAAGCTCCGAAGGACTTTCAGCGGCTCTCGAAGTTCTTCGGGGGGCTCCCAGGAGCTTTGGGGTTTTGGAGGGGTGTCTGGGGGAGTCCCTTTTGAATCTGGGAGTGCCCTGTTTAATTTTGGGGGTGGGGTCCCCTCAGGGGGAGCTGCGGATCAGCGTCCTCCCTGCCTACCTGTCCTACGACGCCCCTTGGCCGGTGCGCAAGATCCCCCTGCGCTGCACCACTCACTACGTCGCCTACCACGTGGAGTCCAAGGTGGAGTGGAAGGGAAGGGAATGGAATGGAATGGAATGGAATGGAATGGAATGGAATGGAATGGAATGGAATAGAATGGAATGGAATGGAATAGAATGGAATGGAATGGAATGGAATGGAATGGAATGGAACGGAATGGAACGGAATGGAACGGAATGGAATAGAATAGAATGGAATGGAATGGAATGGAATGGAATGGAATGGAAGGGAATGGAAGGGAATGGAATGGAATGGAATGGAATAGAATGGAATGGAATGGAATGGAATGGAATGGAATAGAATGGAATGGAATGGAATGGAATGGAATGGAATGGAATAGAATAGAATAGAATAGAATGGAATGGAATGGAATGGAATGGAATGGAATGGAATGGAATGGAATGGAATGGAATGGAATGGAATAGAATAGATTAGAATGGAATGGAATGGAATAGAATGGAATAGAATAGAATGGAATAGAATAGAATGGAATAGAATAGAATAGAATGGAATGGAATGGAATGGAATAGAATGGAATGGAATGGAATGGAATGGAATGGAATGGAATGGAATAGAATAGAATAGAATGGAATAGAATGGAATAGAATGGAATGGAATAGAATAGAATGGAATAGAATAGATTAGAATGGAATGGAATGGAATAGAATGGAATAGAATAGAATGGAATAGAATGGAATAGAATAGAATGAATGGAATGGAATGGAATAGAATGATGGAATGGAATGAATGGAATGGAATAGAATGGAATGGAATGGATGAATAGAATGGAATAGAATAGATTAGAATGGAATGGAATGGAATAGAATGGAATAGAATAGAATGGAATGGAATAGAATGGAATAGAATAGAATAGAATGGAATGGAATGGAATAGAATGGAATAGAATAGAATCAAGAAGGCTGGAAGAGACCTCAGAGATCATCGAGTCCAACGTGTCACCCTAAGCCTCATGACTATCTAAACCATGGCACCAAGTGCCACGTCCAATCCCCTCTTGAACACCTCCAGGGATGGTGACTCCACCACCTCCCTGGGCAGCCCATTCCAATGGCCAACCACTCTCTCTGTGAAGAACTTTCTCCTCACCTCCAGCCTAAACCTCCCCTGGCACAGCTTGAGACTGTGTCCTCTTGTTCTGCTGCTGGTTGCCTGGGAGAAGAGACCAACCCCCTCCTGGCTACAACCTCCCTTCAGGTAGTTGTAGACAGCAATGAGGTCACCCCTGAGCCTCCTCTTCTCCAGGCTAAACAGTCCCAGCTCCCTCAGCCTCTCCTCATAGGGCTTGTGCTCAAGGCCTCTCCCCAGCCTCGTTGCCCTTCTCTGGACATGCTCCAGCAATTCAACATCTTTCCTAAACTGAGGGGCCCAGAACTGGACACAGGACTCAAGGTGTGGCCTAACCAGTGCTGTGTACAGGGGTACAATGACCTCCCTGCTCCTGCTGGCCACACTATGCCTGATGCAGGCCAGGATGCCATTGGCTCTCTTGGCCACCTGGGCACACTGCTGGCTCATGTTCAGCTGCTGTCAACCAGTACCCCCAGGTCCCTTTCCACCTGGCTGCTCTCCAGCCACTCTGACCCCAGCCTGTAGCTCTGCATGGGGTTGTTGTGACCAAAGTGCAGCACCACTGGCAGCGGCTGGCAGCCCCTGGAAGGGCCTTTAGGCTGTGCCCCCCGGGGTGACCCGGCTGTCCCCTCCTCTCGAAGGTGTACGCCGTGGCCACCAGCAGCACCAACCCCTGCACCCGCATCCCGCGCATGACCGGCGAGGAGAAGGAGTTCGAGAGCATCGACCGGGGTCAGGCCGCTGGCAGGGTGCTGCCGGCACCGGCCACAGGGGGCGCCAGAGGGCACCGAGGGGCCCCGCCTGCTGCCCCCGCAGCCTGCCGTCAGCCCCGGCCACCCCCCGGATCTGCGTCCCCTCTGCGTCCTCTTTGTGCTCTCCCTGCCGCTTCTGTGTCCCCTTTTCTGTTTCCCCTTCCCTCTCCCCTTCCCTCTCCCCTTCCCTCTCCCCTTCCCTCTCCCCTTCCCTCTCCCCTCTCCCCTTCCCTCCCTCCCTCTCCCCTCTCCCCTTCCCTCTCCCCTTCCCTCTCCCCTTCCCTCTCCCCTTCCCTCTCCCCTTCCCTCCCCTCTTCCCTCCCCCCTTCCCTCCCCCCCCCTCTTAGTTCCACTCTTTGTCCCCTCCTAATCCCTACTTTGAGTCCTGTGTCCCCAGCTGTCCCTTAACTCTCTCCAAGGGTCCCCTCAGACCACCCCTGGACCCTTTGAGCCCTATTTGCCTCCAAGCTCTTTGTCCCCTCCTCCTCCCTTCTTTGTCCCCTCCTAATCACCACTTTGAGCCCTGTGTCCCCAAGGGTCCCCTCAGACCACCCCCAGACCCTTCTTTGAGCCCTGCCTTCCCCCAAGCTCTTTGTCCCCTCCTTATCCCCACTTTGAGTCCTGGGTCCCCTCCGACCACCCCCAGACCTCTTTTTGAGACACAAGTCCCCTGTGTGTCCCCTGACCAAGGCCAATGTCCCCCTCACCTCTCCTGCCATATCCCCTCCCTGTCTGTTCCCTGTCCCCTGACCAAGGCCAATGTCCCCCTTGCCCCTCCTGCCATATCCCCTCCCTGTCCCCTGTCCCACCCCAAGGCCAATGTCCCCCTCAACCCCCCCACACCCTTTCCCTGTCCCCTGCTGTCCCCCCCTCACCCCCTTTGTCCCTGTCCCCCCCAGATGACCGCTACGTCGCCCCGCAGCAGGAGGCCTTCTCCATCCAGCTCATCTCCCCGGTCAGCTGGGAGACCATCCCCAACACCAGGTGAAAGCTCCTGCAGATGCCACCAAACCCCAGCTGATTGTCCCCAGACTGATGGGGGGAGGGGTCCTGTCCCTGCTGACACCCCCCCTCACTGTGCCCCCCTGTGCCTGGTGCCCCCCAGGATCGATCTGGAGGAGTGGGAGCATGTCACCTGCATGAAGACCGTGTCCCTCAAGAGCGAGGAGACCGTCTCGGGCCTCAAGGGCTACGTGGCCGTGGGGACCTGCCTGATGCAGGGCGAGGAGGTCACCTGCAGAGGCAGGGTCAGTCCTGGGGGTGGGGGAAAGGGCTTCTGGGAGGGATTTGAGGGGACTTGGGTTCCAGAAAAAGATCTTGGAGGCGCTCAAGGGATGTCAGGTGGGTTCCAGGGGGTGTTGAAGGAGATCAGTGGAGGTTTGAGGGACATCGAGAAAGGTTTGGGAGGGTGTTGAGGATCTTCGGGGGGGGGGTTCCAAAGGGGGTTTGGAGGGGTTTGAGAAGTCTTTGGCTCCAGACAAAGGTCTTGGAGGCACTCAAGGGATCTCGGGTGGGTTCCAGGGGGTGTTGAAGGAGATCAGTGGAGGTTTGAGGGACATGAAGAAGGTCTCGAGTTGGTCTCAAGGGGATTTTGGGTGTCTTGGGGGGGGTCTCAAGGGGGCATTGGGGGACATCCAAAAGTCTTGGGATTCACCAAGGGATCTTGGAGGCTACCCAAAGATCTGAAGGACCCTCAAGGCTCTTAAAGGCCACTCAAGGCTCTTGGGGTCCACCAAAGACTGTTGGGTCTACCAAGGGGTCTTGAGGCCACCCAAAGTTCTCGGCGTCCACCAAGGGATCTTGAGGGCACCTAAAGGCTCTTGGAGCCATCTAAAGGTCTTGAGATCCACCTGGGGGTGACTTGAAGGATGCCATGTGTCCCACCCCAGATCCTGATCATGGACATCATCGAGGTGGTGCCAGAGCCTGGGCAGCCTCTGACCAAGAACAAGTTCAAAGTGCTCTATGAGAAGGAGCAGAAGGGGCCAGTGACAGCCCTGTGCCACTGCAACGGCTACCTGGTGTCTGCCATCGGCCAGAAGGTGCCACCAGGGGCTTGGGGACAGCCTGCCAGGGCGTCAGGGGACACCAAAGGGTGACCTCGGGGGGTTGAAGGGCCACCAGATGGTATCCTCAAGGGGTTGAAGGACCATCAAGGGGCTGGGAACCCACCAAGTGATGTCTCCATGGGGGTTGAGGTGCCACTGAGGGCTGCAGGACCTCAATGAGGGCTTGGGGACAACCTGGGAAGGGGCCAAAGGCCACCACAAGGTGTCCTCAAAGGGTTGAGGAGCCACCAAGAGGTGTCCCATGGGGGTTAAGGGGTCACCAACAGCTTGGGGACAACCTGGGAGGGGGTCAAGGGACATCAAAGGGTGTCCTCAAGGGGGTGAGGGGCCACCCAGGGGTTCAAAGAACCCCACCAATGGCTTGGGGGACAGTCCAGGAGATGATGAGTGAGCTTGGAGGTCTTGTAGACCCCACCAAAGGTTGGTTCCAAGTGACCTGAGCATCCACCAAGGCCTTGGGGATCCACCGAGGTCTTGAGGGTCCAAGTGCTTGGGGATCCAAGAAGGTCCTGAGGAGCCACCGAGATCTTGGGGACCTCTGTGGGGCTCAGGATGTCATCTGTGCCCCTTTCTTTGTCCCCTCGAGATCTTCTTGTGGAGCTTGAAGGACAACGAGCTGACGGGCATGGCCTTCATCGACACCCAGCTCTACATCCACCAGATGATCAGCGTCAAGAACTTCATCCTGGCTGCCGACGTCATGAAGAGCATCTCCCTGCTGCGCTACCAGGAGGAGAGCAAGACCTTGTCCCTCGTCAGCAGGGTGAGGAGGCCACCAAGGGCCACCGCCGCGCCGCTGCCGGCCGCGGGGGCTCAACCTCTCCCTGGGCTTCTTCTCTCCGCCCCCTGTAGGACGCCAAGCCCTTGGAGGTCTACAGCGTGGACTTCATGGTGGACAGCACCCAGCTGGGCTTTCTGGGTGAGGTCATCAAGGGCTTGGTGGGTCTTGGGAAGCTTGGTGGGGCCAGGGGGGCTTGGTGGGTTCTTGAGGGAGTTGGTGGCATCATGAGGGGCTTGGTGAGGTCATGGTGGAGTCATGAGGGGCTTGGTGAGGTCAAAGGGGGCTTGGTGAGGTCATGGTGGGATCATGAGGGCTTGGTGAGATCAAGGGGCTTGGTGAGGTCATGGTGGGATCATGGGGAGCTTGGTGAGGTCAAAGGGGGCTTGGTGAGGTCATGGTGGGATCATGAGCTGGAGTCTGGTTGGTCATGAGGCTTGTGAGATCAAAGGGGGCCTGGTGAGGTCATGGTGGGATCATGAGGAGCTTGGTGAGGTCAAAGGGGGCTTGGTGAGGTCATGGTGGGATCATGAGGAGCTTGGTGAGGTCAAAGGGGGCTTGGTGAGGTCATGGTGGGATCATGAGGAGCTTGGTGAGGTCAAAGGGGGCTTGGTGAGGTCATGGTGGGATCATGAGGAGCTTGGTGAGGTCAAAGGGGGCTTGGTGAGGTCATGGTGGGATCATGAGGAGCTTGGTGAGGTCAAAGGGGGCTTGGTGAGGTCATGGTGGGATCATGAGGAGCTTGGTGAGGTCAAAGGGGGCCTGGTGAGGTCATGGTGGGATCATGAGGAGCTTGGTGAGGTCAAAGGGGGCTTGGTGAGGTCATGGTGGGATCATGAGGAGCTTGGTGAGGTCAAAGGGGGCCTGGTGAGGTCATGGTGGGATCATGAGGAGCTTGGTGAGGTCAAAGGGGGCCTGGTGAGGTCATGGTGGGATCATGGGGAGCTTGGTGAGGTCAAAGGGGGCTTGGTGAGGTCATGGTGGGATCATGAGGAGCTTGGTGAGGTCAAAGGGGGCTTGGTGAGGTCATGGTGGGATCATGGGGAGCTTGGTGAGGTCAAAGGGGGCTTGGTGAGGTCATGGTGGGATCATGAGGAGCTTGGTGAGGTCATGGTGGGATCATGGGGAGCTTGGTGAGGTCATGGTGGGATCATGAGGAGCTTGGTGGGGGCCATGGAGCTCTTGGTGGGAGGTTGGGCTCCTGGCCATGGGGTTTGGTGCTCCCAAGGCCACCGAAGCTCTTGCCCATGGCTGGCACCAGGGTGGGACAGGGATGGCTCTGTCCTGCCCAGGCCTGGTGGCCCTGCTGGGAATTGGTCTATACTGGTCTGTACTGGTGTCACTGGTCTATACTGGTGTGCACTGGTGTGTACTGGTGTGTACTGGTGTCACTGGTCTATACTGGTGTGTACTGGTGTGTACTGGTGTGTACTGGTGTCACTGGTCTATACTGGTGTGTACTGGTGTGTACTGGTGTCACTGGTCTATACTGGTATGCACTGGTGTGCACTGGTGTGTACTGGTGTGCACTGGTGTCACTGGTCTATACTGGTGTGCACTGGTGTCACTGGTGTCACTGGTGTGTACTGGTGTCACTGGTCTATACTGGTGTGTACTGGTGTCACTGGTGTGTACTGGTGTCACTGGTCTATACTGGTGTGCACTGGTGTCACTGGTGTCACTGGTCTATACTGGTGTGTACTGGTGTCACTGGTGTCACTGGTCTATACTGGTGTGCACTGGTGTGTACTGGTGTGTACTGGTGTCACTGGTCTATACTGGTGTGCACTGGTGTGCACTGGTGTCACTGGTGTGTACTGGTGTCACTGGTCTATACTGGTGTGTACTGGTGTCACTGGTGTGTACTGGTGTCACTGGTCTATACTGGTGTGTACTGGTGTCACTGGTCTATACTGGTGTGCACTGGTGTGCACTGGTGTGTACTGGTGTCACTGGTGTGTACTGGTGTGTACTGGTGTGCACTGGTGTCACTGGTCTATACTGGTGTGTACTGGTGTCACTGGTGTGTACTGGTGTCACTGGTCTATACTGGTGTGTACTGGTGTCACTGGTGTCACTGGTCTATACTGGTGTGTACTGGTGTCACTGGTGTCACTGGTCTATACTGGTGTCACTGGTGTCACTGGTGTCACTGGTCTATACTGGTGTGTACTGGTGTCACTGGTGTCACTGGTCTATACTGGTGTCACTGGTGTCACTGGTGTCACTGGTCTATACTGGTGTGTACTGGTGTCACTGGTGTCAGTGGTCTATACTGGTGTGCACTGGTGTGTACTGGTGTGTACTGGTGTCACTGGTCTATACTGGTGTCACTGGTGTCACTGGTCTATACTGGTGTGCACTGGTGTCACTGGTGTCACTGGTGTCACTGGTCTATACTGGTGTGCACTGGTGTCACTGGTGTCACTGGTGTCACTGGTCTATACTGGTGTGTACTGGTGTCACTGGTCTATACTGGTGTGCACTGGTGTCACTGGTGTCACTGGTCTATACTGGTGTGCACTGGTGTCACTGGTGTGTACTGGTGTCACTGGTCTATACTGGTGTGCACTCGTGTCACTGGTGTCACTGGTCTATACTGGTGTGTACTGGTGTCACTGGTGTCACTGGTGTGTACTGGTGTCACTGGTCTATACTGGTGTCACTGGTGTCACTGGTCTATACTGGTGTGCACTGGTGTCACTGGTGTCACTGGTCTATACTGGTGTGCACTGGTGTCACTGGTGTGTACTGGTGTCACTGGTCTATACTGGTGTGCACTGGTGTCACTGGTCTATACTGGTGTCACTGGTGTCACTGGTGTCACTGGTGTCACTGGTCTATACTGGTGTGCACTGGTGTCACTGGTCTATACTGGTGTCACTGGTGTCACTGGTCTATACTGGTGTGTACTGGTGTCACTGGTGTCACTGGTGTCACTGGTCTATACTGGTGTGCACTGGTGTGTACTGGTGTCACTGGTGTCACTGGTGTCACTGGTCTATACTGGTGTCACTGGTGTCACTGGTGTCACTGGTCTATACTGGTGTGTACTGGTGTCACTGGTCTATACTGGTGTGCACTGGTGTCACTGGTGTCACTGGTCTATACTGGTGTGCACTGGTGTCACTGGTCTATACTGGTGTGTACTGGTGTCACTGGTGTCACTGGTCTATACTGGTGTGTACTGGTGTCACTGGTCTATACTGGTGTCACTGGTGTCACTGGTGTCACTGGTCTATACTGGTGTGCACTGGTGTCACTGGTGTCACTGGTGTCACTGGTCTATACTGGTGTGCACTGGTGTCACTGGTGTCACTGGTGTCACTGGTCTATACTGGTGTGCACTGGTGTCACTGGTGTCACTGGTGTCACTGGTCTATACTGGTGTGCACTGGTGTCACTGGTGTCACTGGTGTGTTCTCTCCCCGCAGTGTCAGACCGGGACAGGAACCTGCTGGTCTACATGTACCTGCCTGAGGGTGAGTGCTGGGCACTGTGGTGCCAACTGCTGCCAGCTGGCTGCCACCGGGTGCTGGCTGCGGGCTGGGTCCCGTAGGATGCTGCTGGGTGCCACTGGGTACCACAGGATGCTGTGTGGGTGCCATTGGGTGCCAGCTGAGTACCATAGGGTGCTGTTGGGTGCCACTGGGTACCACAGGATGCTGTGTGGGTGCCATTGGGTGCCAGCTGAGTACCATAGGATGCTGTTGGGTGCCACTGGGTACCACAGGATGCTGTGTGGGTGCCATTGGGTGCCAGCTGAGTACCATAGGGTGCTGTTGGGTGCCACTGGGTACCACAGGATGCTGTGTGGGTGCCATTGGGTGCCAGCTGAGTACCATAGGATGCTGCTGGGTGCCACTGGGTACCACAGGATGCTGTGTGGGTGCCATTGGGTGCCAGCTGAGTACCATAGGGTGCTGCTGGGTGCCACTGGGTACCACAGGATGCTGTGTGGGTGCCCTTGGGTGCCAGCTGAGTACCATAGGGTGCTGCTGGGTGCCACTGGGTACAAGATGCTGTGTGGGTGCTGTCAGGTGCCAGCTGGGCACCATATGGTGCCATGCGGGTGCCGGGGGAGCCCCCATGGTGTGCTGACTGTGCCCCCCCGGGTGCCCCCAGCCAAGGAGAGCCTGGGGGGGCTGCGGCTGCTGCGCAGAGCAGACTTCCACCTGGGCTCTGCGGTGCTGAGCTTCTGGAGGACTCCCTGCCGGGGGGGCGCCGAGGGGCCCCGCAGGGTCAGCGCCTGGGACACCAAACACATCAGCTGGTTCGGTGAGGGGCACCCCAAAAATGAGGGCTTCTCAGGGCTGGGGGAGGTTCGTATCGTAGAGGGGAGAGAGGTCTGGCTTGGGGGTGAGGAGGGCACCCCAGAGTTTAAGAGGGTCTGGGCTGGGGGGAGGCACCCCAACATGTGAGGTGGCCTAGGGAGTCCTAAGGGTGATGGGGAGGGGGATCTGGGGGCTTGAGGAAATTCTGGAGGGGGCATCTGGGGATTTCAGGGGGGTCTGGGGGTGGGGGTGGGCATCAGTTCAAAATTTGCAGGGGTCCCAGAGGTGGAGGGAGTCAAATTTGGGGGGGAGGGGTGGGGAGGCATCTGGGACTTTCCAACCCTCATTCTACTCCCCCTGATCCTCTTTCCCCTCCTGCCCCCACCAATGGATTTTTGTGCCCCCCCACCCCGTCCCACAGCTACCCTGGATGGGGGCCTGGGGCTGCTGCTGCCGATGCCGGAGAAAACCTACCGCAGGCTGCTGATGCTGCAGAACGCCCTGGGCACCTCCCTGCCCCAGCTGGCAGGCCTCAACCCACGTGCCTTCAGGTGCCCCTGCCCCACTCCTGCCCCACAGCCACCCCTCAGCACCTCTCTGCCCATATCCTCCCTGGGTACCACCTCATAGCTCTGGGTCTCACCCCATTGCTCTGGCTCCTGCCCCATATCCATGGGTCCTCCCCCATAGCTGTTGGCTCCCACCCCATTTCTCTGGCTCCTGCCCCACACCCCTGGCTGCCACCCCACATCTCTGGGTCCCACCCCACACCTGTGGGTCCTGCCCCACCACCCTGGCTGCCAGCCCAGCCGTGTGGGTCCTGCTCCCCAGGCTGCTGCACGCGGAGCGCCGGACGCTGCAGAACGCGGTGAGGAACGTGCTGGACGGGGAGCTGCTGAGCAGGTTCCTCTACCTCAGCACCATGGAGCGGGGAGAGCTGGCCAAGAAGATTGGCACCACCCCCGACATCGTATGTGGGGCAGGGAAGTGTGGGGCAGGGAAGTGTGGGGCTGGGAAGTGTGGGGCAGGGAAGTGTGGGGCTGGGCTGAGGACACCTTGGGGTGAATGTCACAGAGTCGGCCAAGGAGGTTGGGATGGACTGGGGCATGGGAGGTGGGGCAGGGTTGTGTGGGGCTGGGATGTGCCCCAGAGATCCATGTGCAGACTCACTCTGCCCCACACCTCCTGCCCCACACATTCGCCCACACAGACCCTGACACCTTTTCTCCTCCCCAGATCCTGGAGGACCTGCTGGAGATCGACCGAGTGACAGCTCACTTCTGAGGGGGCCCCACAAGCGTCCCCCAACCCCCTTCCTGTGCCCCACAAATGCCCCCCAACCCCCTTCCTGTGCCCCACAAATGCCCCCCAACCCCCTTCCTGTGCCCCACAAGTTTATAAAGAAAGAGGAAAAAAAATCCCTCCCTGGAGCTGGGATTTTTGGGGGGTTTATTTGGGGGTCTGGGGATGGCTGTGGGGCAGGAGGCAGTCGTGGGGTAGTTGTGGGGCAGGGGTCAGCTGTGGGTGAGGCTGTGGGTCCAGACCCCAACTAGCCCTGCAGGAGGGGCTGGAGCTGCTCACTGTGGGGCAGCAGCCCCCAGGAGGAGAGGAACCGCAGGAAGGACCTGGTGACCTTCAGGGACAGTGAGTCCAGCCTGGGGGGCACAAACAGGGGGACTTCAGCTTCATCACCTTCAGCTTCATCACCTTCAGCTTTGTCACCCCACCACCAGCACCAGCACCGACATGGGCGTTGGCATCACCCAGCATCAGCATCCCCATCATCATCTCCTCATCATCAGCATCATCCTCATCTCCATCATCATCTTCATTGTCCCCTAATCTTCATCATCATCATCTCCATCATCGCCCCCATCCCCAACTCCCTCATCATCACCCTCATCTTCTTCATCCCCATCATCATCTTATCATCATCCTCATCTTGATCATTATCATCACCACCCATCTTCATCATCCCATCATTGTTATCATCAACCCCCTCATCATCATCATCACCTTCATCATCACCCTCTATCATCCCCTATCATCATCATTTCCCCATCCCCAACTTCCCACTATCATCATCATCATCATCATCATCATCATCAACTCCAGTCTTCACCTTCTGGCCACCTCAAACTTGAGGTTCTCCTGGGCTACCTTGAACCATCATCAATCATCACCCTTCATCCCCATGTCCCCATCATCATCCTCCCTTGACCCTCACCTCAGGGCCACCTCAAACTTGAGGCTCTCCCAGGTCACCCTGAGCCAGCAGAAGAAGCTGCTCCCACGGATTCCAGTTGCCTTCTCCCCGGTCAGCCTGCTCCAGCTCCTCACAGCGCTGGGGGACAGAGCCAGGAGCTGGTGGGACACAGCCTGGGGACACCCCAAAGCTCCCCCCCACAACCTCAGGAGATCCAGCAACCCTCAGGCACTTTGGAGATGACACCAAGTCAGGGCTGGAGGGGTTGATCCCATGGCTCCATCACATCCCATGGTTCCTTGGGTCTATAGTTCCATGATTTGGTGGTTCCATCATCCCATGGATCCATCATCCCATGGATTCATCATCCCATGGATCCATCATCCCATGCCCTCACAAACTCATGGGTCAATGATCTCATGGTTCCTTGGTTCCATGACTCCATGAACACAATCCTATGCTTCCCTGATCCCTGTATCCCATGGTTCCATGACTCCATGGTCCATGATCTCATGTTCCCAGGCATCCATGATTTGATGGTTTCATGATCTCATAGTTCCATATTTCTGTGACTCTCTGACCTCATGGTTCCGTGTCTCCATCACTCCAGGGTTCCATGATCATCTGATTCCTTGGTCCCAAAATTCCATGATGTCATCATTCCATGATCCCATGTTTGCATGATCCCATGGTTCCATCATTCCATGACTCCATGGTTCCATGACTCCACCCTCTCATGATGCCATGGTGCCCTGGTCTCACAGTTCCTGGGTCCCACCCTTCCACGTCTCCATGCTCCAATCACCTGATGCTTCCATGACCTCGCTCCCACCACCCCAGGGTCCCACCGCTGAGCCCCAGCCCCACCTTCTGCTGTCCTCCAAGCTCCTCACCTCTTGGCCATCAGGAAGTAGCGGTCCACAGGAGCCCCCAGGGCGGCGTTGATGCTCCTCACGGTGTTGAGGTTGCGGAAGACCAGCAGCATGGGCCGGGGCAGGGCCCTCAGGATCTCCACCACCTTCTCGAAGCGCTGGGCCACCATCTCCTGCATGTAGTCCCTCTCTGCCCGCGTCAGCACGTTGGCCAAGGTCCAGGGGCCGGTGCCCAGCGGCCGCTGCAGCAGGATCTCGCAGAACAGGAAGTAATCTGCTGGTGGTGGGACACAGTGAGGGGGGGGAGAAGGAAGGGGTGAAGCACCCCAAGGGGTCAAGGTTGATGGCTGGAGAACCCTGATGAAGTGACCCTGGTGGAGGTCATGACACACCAAAGGGTCAAGGTTGGGGGTTGGAGCACCTGAAGGATGAACAATAAGGGCTGGAAAACCCTGGTGGAGACCATTGCACACCAAGGGGTTGAGATTGAGGGTTGGAGAACCTTGGTAGAGGCCAGGGCACACCAAGAGGTCAAGATTAAGGTTGGAGAACCTCAAGGATGAAAAACAAGGGTTGAAGAACCTCAAAGATGAAGGGCAAGGGTTGGAGAACCTCAAGGAATCAAAGTTTGGGGTGAAGCACCTCAAGGGTCAAGGTCAAGAGTTGTAGCACCTTAAGGGTTAAGGTCAAGGGGTTGAAGAACCTTGATGGAAGCCAAGGAATGAGGTCAAGGGTTGTAGCACCTCAAATATGAAGGTCAAGAGTTAGAGAACCTCAAAACTCAAGGCCAAGGCTTGTAGCACCCCAAAGAGTCGAGGTTGTAGAACCTCAAGGGGTCAAGGATTGGAGAACATTGATGGAGGACAGAGAACCCTGAGGATGAAGGGCCAGGGGTTGGAGAACCTCAAGGGGTCAAGGATTGGAGAACATTGATGGAGGACACAGAACCCTGAGGATGAAGGGCCAGGGGTTGGAGAACCTCAAGGGGTCAAGGATTGGGCTTGTAGCACCTCAAGAAGGGGTTGAAGGTCAGGGTGGGGTGGTCAGGAGGAAGATGAAGCTGAAGATAAAGATCAAGATTATGAAGAAGGTGAAGATGAAGGTGAAAAGGAAGGTGAAGATGATGATAAGGCGAGGCTGAAGGCCGCGGGGGGCTGCTCACCCTTGACGCCCAGCTCGGCCGAGCGCTGCCTCATGGCTTGGTGGTCGCGCAGGACGATGGCTCTCCAGAGCTGGCACAGGGACAGGCGGTCCCTGGGGGGGCACACAGGGCTCAGACCCCCCCGAGGAGAGCCCCAGAGGAGAGCCCCAGAACACCCCCCCCCCAAAACGACCCCCCCCCAAAAGTCCACCCCCAGTAGGAACCCCCCCAAGTACCTCCCCACCCAAAAGATCCCCCCAAAAAGCCCCCCCCAGTTTGACTCCCCCAACCCTATCTGAGCCCTCCCCCCAATTTTAGCCCCCCCACTCCCCATTTTAAGCCCCACCCATTTGAGGACCCCCCCCCCGCCCCTTTTTGGGTGCTCCCCCCCTATCCCCCCTCAGCCCCACTATTAACACCCCCAACCCCATTTTAGGGGACCCCTTTCCGCTTTAATGCCCCCCCCCCCCCAGTTTTAAGGGATACCCTCCCTATTTTGTACCCCCTCCCCTGTTTCAAGCTCCCCCCTCCCCAAATTTTAAGCCCCCACCTCTCGCTCAGCTCCTCGTACAAGCCATGGTCCAGCAGCACCAGCTGGGCTTTGCCGTCAGGGCCTCTTCTCACCAGCACTGGGGGAGGAGAGTAGGGGGGGGGGGAGTTAAAACATTTCAGGGACCCCCCCCCTTCATTATTAGAGGGCCCCCCCCCTTTATTTTGGGGTCCCCCCACCCCCAAAGGTACCATTCCCAGGGTGGGGGTCGGCGTGGATGAAGCCGGTGTAGAAAATCTGCTCGGCGAAGACTCTGATCAGCTTCTCTGCAGCCTGGGGGGCACCAGGAACACGGCTGGGACCCCCCCCCAAATCATTCAAGACCCCTCCTCCAATTATTTAAGACCCCTCTTGATCCCCCACAAATTATTTAAGACCTCTCTGGGGCCCCTCCAAATTATTTAATACCCCCTCAAATTATTTAAGACCCCTCTTGACTCCCCAAATTATTCAAGACCCCCCCCCCCCCCCAGATTATTCAAGACCCCTCAGGACTCCCCTCACATTATTCCAGACCACCACCTCAGATTCCTCAGACCCCCCCAACCTCCCTGGATCAGCCCTCGCTCCTCCACCCTCCAACACCCCCACAGAAACCTCTGGGACAAACCAGACCTTGGACTCCACCTCCTACCCCAGGAGCCCCCCCTCAGGAACCCCTCTGGACCCCCCAAAGCCACAGGGACCCTCCTCAGACTCCTCAGAACCCCCCAGAGCCACTGGGACTACCCCAGCCCCCTCAGGATCCCCTCCAAAGCCATTGAGACCCCCTGAAACTCCTCAGGAACCCCCAGAAGCCACTGGGACCCCCCCCAGACTCCTCAGGACCCCCTCCCAAAGCCATGGGGACCACCACAGACTCCTCAGAACCCCTCCCCAAAGCCACTGGGACCCCTTCCCCCCTGAGACTCCTCGGAATCCCTACAAAGCCACTGGACCTCCCCCCAGACTCCTCAGAACCCCTCCTAAAGCCACTGGGACACCCCCAGACTCCTCAGGAACCCCCCAAAAGCCACTGGACCCCCCCAGACTCCTCAGGAACCCCCAAAACCCACTGGGACCCCCCCCAGACTCCTCAGAACCCCTCCTAAAGCCACTGGGACCCCCCCCAGACTCCTCAGGAACCCCCCAAAAGCCACTGGGACCCCCCCCAGACTCCTCAGGAACCCCCCAAAGCCACTGGGACCCCCCCCAGACTCCTCAGGAACCCCCAAACGCCACTGGGACCCCCCCCAGACTCCTCAGAAACCCCCCAAAAGCCACTGGGACCCCCCCCAGACTCCTCAGGAACCCCCCAAAGCCACTGGGACTCCCCTCCAGGGCCCTCAGGAACCCCCCAAAGCCACTGGGATCCCACCCAGACTCCTCAGGAACCCCCCAAAGCCACTGGGACCCCCCCAGACTCCTCAGGAACCCCCCAACGCCACTGGGACCCCCCCCAGACTCCTCAGAACCCCCAAAAGCCACTGGGACCCCCCCAGACTCCTCAGAACCCTCCAAAGCCACTGGGACCCCCCCAGACTCCTCAGAACCCCCAAAAGCCACTGGGACCCCCCCCAGACTCCTCAGGAACCCCCAAAAGCCACTGGGACCCCCCCCAGACTCCTCAGGAACCCCCCAAAAGCCACTGGGACCCCCCCCAGACTCCTCAGGAACCCCCAAAAGCCACTGGGACCCCCCCCAGACTCCTCAGGAACCCCCCAAAAGCCACTGGGACCCCTCCCAGACTCCTCAGGAACCCCCCAAAGCCACTGGGACCCCCCCAGACTCCTCAGAACCCCCCAAAGCCACTGGGACCCCCCCCAGACTCCTCAGGAACCCCCAAATGCCACTGGGACCCCACCCAGACTCCTCAGGAACCCCCAAAAGCCACTGGGACCCCCTCCAGACTCCTCAGGAACCCCCAAAAGCCACTGGGACCCCCCCCAGACTCCTCAGGAACCCCCCAAAGCCACTGGGACCCCCCCCAGACTCCTCAGGACCCCCCCAAAAGCCACTGGGACCCCCCCAGACTCCTCAGGAGCCCCTAAAAGCCACTGGGACCCCCCCCAGACTCCTCAGGAACCCCCCAAAAGCCACTGGGACCCCCTCCAGGGCCCTCAGGATCCCCTGCAAAGCCACTGGGAGCCTCTGGGACCACTCAGGACCCCCCAGCCCCCCGGGTGTGTCACTGACGTCCTGCAGGCGCAGTCCCTGCTGCCGCAGCCCCTCCACGTTGGTGATCTTGCAGCCCTCGCAGAAATCCGACGTCAGCACCCGCTGGGGACAGCCAGGGCAGGGTCAGAACGTGCTGGGGACTGGGGATATTGGCCACCATGGGGACACGGGGGTAATGAGGGCGTTGGGGACCTCACGGGGACGCTGGGGACGGCCTGGGTATTGTGGGGACATGGGGGACACGACGGGGAGGTTTGGGACATGGGGAAAAGGAGGACGCTGGGGACAGCAGGAGGACGCTGGGACGTGGGCGCAGGGGCGCAGTGCCTCCCGGTGTTCCCAGCGCCCATCCTGCTGCTCCTGTCCCAGCTCACCCAGGGCACCGCCATGTCCCTGTCCCCACTGTGTCCCTTGTCCCAGCGCCTCCCAGCCTGTCCCAGTGCCCCCAGTGCCCACCTTGCTGCTCCTGTCCCAGTGGACACGTGGCACCACCAGGAAGTGGCAGTGGCTGAGGTCCCTGGCGCAGCGCTCGGCGTTCAGCCCCTCCTGCTCGAAGTCCAGCTCCTGGGCCAGTGTCCCCTTCAGCTCCTGTGGGGACAGCAGGGGACAGCCTCAGCGGTGCCCCTGCCACCCAGGGAGCTGCCCGTGGCAGCCAGCACAGGGCAAAAAGGGTGACAGGAGGTGACGAGGGGGGAAAAGGTGACAAGAAGGTGACAGGGACCCATGAAATCCACCTGCAACATCCAGTGTAGGAGAAAAGGGTGACAGGAGGTGACCAAGGGGGTGACAAAGGTGATAAGAGAGTGACAAAGGGGTAAAGAAGGTGATAAGGGGGGTGACAAAGGGGTGGCAGGAGGGGATGGAGGGTGACAGAATGTGACAAGGAGGTGACAGAAGGTGACATGGTCAGGGTGTGGGTCACCCCATCATCTGTGGGTGCCACCTGCAGCACCCAGCATAGGGACAAAGGGTGACAGGAGGTGACAAGGGGGTGATAAGGAGGTGACAAGGGGGTGACAGAAGGGGACAGAGGGTCACAAAGAGGTGAGAGAGGGTGACAAGAGGACAGGGTCATGGTGTCCCTTTGTCACCCATGGGTGCCACCTGCAGCACCCAGCCCAGGGGTGCCAGCTGGAGAGCAGAAGGTGCCAGGGGGTGGGGGTGAGTGCCGGGGTGTGCCCTGTCCCCCCTGTCACCTGCAGCACCCAGCCCAGGCCGAAGGCAGGGTGCAGGGCCCCCACCAGCCGCAGCAGCAGCTCCAGCGTCCGGATGTCCCCATGGAAGCGCTCCCGGAGGTCCAGGTACTGCACCTGCACCACACAGACACTGGGGGACGCTGGCAGCAGGGCTGGGAGGCAGTGGGAGCCACTGGGAGGAAATCTGGGGGGGACTTGGAGAGACTGGGAGCCACTAGGGGGCGACTGAGAGGAGGTTTGGGAGGGATTGGGAAGAGACTGGGATGGGCTGGGAATGACTGGGAGGAGGCTGGGGAGGGACTGGGAGGGACTGGGAGTGACTGGGAGACACTGGGGGTGATTGAGAGGAGATTTGAGAGGGATGGGGAGGCGTCTGGGAAGAAACTGGGATGGACTGGGAGCCACTGAAAAGGATAGAGAAGGATGTTTGGGAGGATCTGGGAGGGGATTGGGAAGAGTCTGGGATGGACTGGGAGTGGGCTTGGGAGGGACTGAGAGCCACTGAGGGGGACTGGGTGCAACTGGTAGGCACTGGCAGGGACTGAGAGCAGGTTTGGGAGGGACTGGGAGGAGACTGGAACGGACTGGGAGCCACTGAGGAGGACTGAGAGGAGGTTTGTGAGTGGACTGTGAGGGACCTCAAGAGGACTGGGAGCAACTGGGAGAGGACTGGAAGAGACTAGGAGGGGAATGGGAGGAGGTTTGGGAGGGGACTGGAGGAGACTGGGAGGGATTGGGAAGGGACTGGGAGGTTACTGGGAAGAGGTAGGGGGCCCAGAAGGGTATCTGGGTGGTTACTGGGATGGGACCCTGAAGAACCTGAACCTTGAAGGATCTCAGGGGGGTTCCAAGGGGGGATCTTTGAGGTTGGGATGACCCAAGCTGGGGGTGTCCCAGTGTCCCAGGGGGGTCCCCAAGTGACAAGGGACAGGTGTGTGTCCCCCAGTGCCACCCTGATGGCCAGGGTGGGGCCTACTGGTGAGCTTGACCCCAAAGAACCTAGACCTGGATCTCAGGAGGGTTCCAAGGGGAATCTTTGGGGCTGGGATGACCCAAGGTGGTCCCTAGGTGACAAGTGACAGGTGTGTCCCTCTCCCCAGGTCCTACCTTGACGGCCACCGGGGTGCCATCGGGGAGGGTGGCACGATGGACCTGGGCCAGGCTGGCAGCAGCCAAGGGTTGGTAGTCAAAGTGTTGGAAGAGTCCAGCTGGGGTGGTCTGGAAGTCCTCCAGGAACAGGCGGTCAACCTGGGACATCATGGGGACATCAAAGACATTGGGGACATCAAGGACATGGAGGATGGTGGGACATCACAGAAAACAGGGGGACCCCATAGGGACAAGGTGGCCTGAAAGTCCTCCAGGAACAGATGGGCAAGTTGAGGACATCATGGGGACATGAGGACATCATGGGGACATGGAGGACATTGAGACATCATAGGGACATTTGGGACAACGAGGAGATCACGAAGGACATTGGGGGACAATGAAGAACATGAGGAACACAGAGGACACGAGGGACACCATGATGAGGGACACCATGATGGGGGACACCATGATGGGGGACACCATGATGGGGGACACCATGATGGGGGACACCATGATGAGGGCTATGGGGACAACGAAGACATCATGAAGAGCATGAAGAACGCAATGAACATGAGGGATATGAGGAAGAACATGAAAAACATGAGGAGTGTGAAGAAGAACATCAAGAACATGAGAGACGTGAAGCAGATGAGGAATATCCTGAGGAACATGAAGAAGAACACAAAGAACATGAAGAGCATCACGAAGAACGTGAGAGCCACGAGGAGCATGAAGAAGATGAGGAGCATGATGAAGAACATGAGGGACAGGAGGGAGTGAGGCACACAAAGACCATTCAGGATCTGGAGGTGCCCACCCCTGCCGCCCCCAGGTGCCCTTTGTCCCTCACCTCGCTGTGCTCCTGGCGCAGGGCCTTGTCCTCCAGGCTCTGCAGGATGTCCCCGTACTCCGGTGGCAGGATGTGGCCGAAGGAGCAGAGCCCTTGGCCCAGTTTGATGTAGAGGCCTCCGTTGCGCAGCGCCCCCATCAGGAGCCGCTCGGCACCGCGCCGGTGGCACCGCGACATGGTGGCCGCGAAGGCTGCGCTCTCCTGGCAGCAGGGGGGGACAAGGCGGTCAGTGGTGGCCAACGAGGTCATCAGTGGCCACCAAGAACAATGAGAGGTCAATGAGGACCCTGAGTGGTCAACCAGGCCCCCGAGTGGCTGCTGGGCACCTCAGTGACCATCAAGAACCTCGATGGCCATCCAGATTCTCAAGAGGTCTTTGAGATCCTCAAGGGATCACCAAGATCTTCAAGAGGTCACCAAGACCCTCAATGGCCAATGAGGCTCTCAAGCAGTCATCGAGATGCTCAAGGGGTCACCAAGATCTTCAAAAGGTCACCAAGACCCTCAATGGCCAGTGAGGCTCTCAAGCAGTCATCGAGATGCTCAAGGGGTCACCAAGATCTTCAAGAGGTCAAGAAGACTCTCAAGAGGTCAACAAGACCCTCAGTGGCCTAGTGGTCATTGAGATCCTCATATGGGTACCAAGGCCCAAAATGGCCATCAAGGTCCTCAAGTGGTCACCAAGATCCAGAAGACACCAACAAAGTCCTCAAGATGTCATCAAGACTTCCAATGGCCACCAAGATCCTCAATGGTCACCAAAGCCCTTAAGTGGTCACCCAGACTTTCAATGGCCACAAAAATTCTCAGGAGGGCACCGAGGTCCTCAATGGCAAACAAGGCCCAAAATGGCCACCAAGTTTCTCAGGTGGCCACCAGAACCCTCAAGAGATCAACAAAATCCTCAAGAGGAGGTTTCTCAAGGCCCTCAAGAGGTTGCTGAGACCCTCAAGAAGCCACCAAGAACCTCAAGTGTCTCCAGCCCCACACATCCCTGCCCCACAGGTCCTCACCTCATCCACCCCTCGCAGCTCCACGTTCAGGGTCCACCAATAGTCCAGGGAGATCTGGAGACCCACGGCCAAGGACCTGCAGGGGCACCTGGGGGCTCAGCCTCTCAGTGGGCCCCAGAGAGACCCACACCTGCCCCACAGTGTGACCCACATCCCACCCCTGCCCCACAGTGTGACCCACATCCCACCCCACCCCTGCCCCACAGTGTGACCCACATCCCACCCCACCCCTGCCCCACAGTGTGACCCACATCCCACCCCACCCCTGCCCCACAGTGTGACCCACATCCCACCCCACCTCACCACACAGCCAGCCCCGGCCCAGCCGTGCCCCGGACCTGAGGAAGCGCCCAGCCCCCTCCAGCAGCAGCCTCAGCCGCCGGCTCTCGGGGCTCTCGGTCGTCAGGATCCAGCCCCCGGCCAGGGGCATCCCCAGCCCCAGCCCCACAAGTGTGGGGCGCACCAGCCCCACAAGTGGCCTCCTGAGGGGCAGAAGGAAAGGAGTTGAAGGTTGGGACCCATAGAGGCATCCCTGCCCCACATATTGCCCCACATCCCACCCTCTGCCCCAAAGAATCCCCTCCTGGGACGCACAGAACCACCCCCGGCCCCAGAGATTTTCCCCCAGCCCCATAGCCTCACTGATCCTCCCTAGCCCCACAGATCCAACCCCATGGGTGTCTCCCCAGCCCCACAGATACCCCCAGCCCCATAGCTCCAGCCTCATTGGTTCCTCCCTAGCACCACAGATCCAGCCCCATAGATCCTGCCCCACAGATCCCCCCCTAGACCATAGATCCAGCCCCATAGATACCTTCCCAGCCCCACAGGTCCCTCCCTACAGGTCCCTCCCCAACCCCCCAACCCCAGCCCCACAGCCCTAGCCCCACATCACCGAGGTCCCCTCCCAGGGGGTCTCCACAGCTGGGGGGGGCAGCGGCAAAACTGGACCTGGGGAAAGTGTGGAGGGGTGGGAAGGCAAGTGGGGGTCAAAGGTCACATGGGGTCCTACACCCCCCCCCCACCTCCCCCAGGGGTGGGGCACTGAGGGCGTGGCTAAGTGGGAAGGGGCATGGCCAATGGAAGGTGGAGGATTCAAGGAGGGGTCATGAGGTTTGGAAGGGGAGGGGTCAAGGGAGGTGAGGTCAGGGGAGGTCATGTGGTCTTGGTGGGGTGGAGCCATGGCTTAGTAGGGCCAATAGGGATCCAGGGGGCAGGGTTATTTAGGGCCATAGCCAATGGGATTTAAGGGGTGGAGCCATTAAAGGGGTGGAGCAATTCAGGGCTGTGGCCAGTGGGGTCAAGGGGGCCAGTGTGGGGGGGTGGAGTCAATTTGGAGCCAGGGAGTGGGGTTATGAAGGGTCATGGCCAATAAGGATTCTGGGGTGGGGTCACCCAGAGGGTGGAGCCAATGGGATCCTGGGGGTGGTGCCAATAGGGGTTGAGGAGGCAGGGCCAATGGGGTCATGACATCAGAAGGGGAGGAGCCAAAGGAGGTCATAGGGCAGGGTCCTGGGGGGGTGGTCTTGGGTGGAGGGTGTCCCAATGTCAGGGGCGTGCTGCGGGGAGGGGGTCCCAAATTTGGGGGGATTCCCATATTTGGGGGGTGGATGGAGGTCAGAGAGGGCAGGTAGATTTTGGGGGTACGGGAGGGGAAGTTCAGGGCGGGGCAATGGGCCACGTGCATCCCGGGTATGGGTTCTCGGTTCTTTGGAGCCGGGGGGACAGTCTGGGCGGGGGGGGGAGCCCGCGGGGTTCCCACGGGGCGGAGCTGGGGGTGCCCTAGAAAGTTTTATGGAGTTGTGGGGGAGTCACTGGGGGGTTCCCAGCCCTGGGGTGTTCCCGGGAGAGAGTCTCAGCAGGGTCCCGAGGAGAGTGAATGGGACAGGGGGTCCCGATGGGAGTTCTAAATTAGGGTGCGGGGGTTCCGGAGGAGGCATCGATCATTGGGCGGGAATCCCACAGGGGGCGTGGCTGGGGAGGTCGCAGGGAGAGGAGTTTTGGGGTGTCCCGGGAAGTTTTGGGGCGTCCTCGGGGGAGCTCCCGCCCTGGGAAAGGGTCCCCGACGGAGTCTCGGTTCTTGGGTGGGGGTCCCAAGTCGGGGAAGGTCCCGAGGAGGGTCCTAGAGGGGGCGTGGCCAGAGGGGATCACAGGGGGAGGAGCACTGGGGGGTCCCGGGAAGTTTTAGGGGGTCCTGACGGGGGTCCCAGCCCTGAGAGGAGTCCCTGGGAGTTGGGTCTCGGTCCTTGGGGAGGGTCCCATTTTGGGGAGGGTTCGCAGGGTCCCAGGGAAGTCGCCCCCCCCTCACCGCCCGGCGCAGCCCCATGGCCTCGGCTCTTTCCGCCGGGTCCCGAATAGGGACCTTGGGCCACGCCCCGTTCGCCTCTGATTGGTAAGTTTGGATTGGTGGGCGTGGTGAAGTGAAACCACGCCTCTGCTGGCCTCTGACTGGCTGCGAGCACGGGTGGGCAGAGGGGGCGGGGGCATACACAGAGGGGCGGGGCCTTTGCGTGTGTCACGCCTTATTCTCCGCCCCTTCCCCCTTTGGGCCACGCTCCTTGGACAAGATGGCGGCGGCCGGGAGGTGAGCGTGCAGGGGCCGGAAGTGCGTCAGAGACTAGAGGGGGGAAAGAAGGGAGGTGAAGTAGCGGGGGGGAGGGGGAAAGATGGGAGATTAACGGGGGGGGGGCAGGGGGGAGGAACCCATGAGTGTGGGGCTGGAAGGGCTGGATGTGGGGCTGTGGGGCTGGATAGAGATGTAGGGCAGGATGTGTGTCCCGCTGCTGGGTGGGCTGGCTGTGGGGTTGGATATGGGGCTGTAGGGATTGATGTGGGGCAGGATGCCTGTCCCGCCATCGGGCTGAATGTGGGGCTGCGGGGTTGGAGATGGGGCAGGATGTGTGTCCCGCCATGGGGCTGAATGTGGGGCTGCGGGGTTGGAGATGGGGCAGGATGTGTGTCCCGCCATGGGGTGAATAAGGGTCCATAGGGTGGGATATGGGGCAGGATGTGTTTCCCGCTATGGAGATGGGTATGGGGCTGTGGAATTGAACGTGGGGCTCAATATAGAGCTGCATATGGGACTCGATGTGGGGCAGATATGGGGCTGGCTGTGGAGCTCTCTGTGAGTCATCCTATGGGGCTGGATATGGGGCAAGATGTGGGTGGTGCTATGGGGCTTGATATGGAGATACGTGGCTGCTGTGGGGCAGAATGTGGGGCAATGGGGCTGAGTCTGGGGCTCACTAGGGGGCAGGTGTGGGGCTATGGAGGTGGATATGTGGCAGGATATGGGGCAGATGTGTGCCATGCTATGGGGCAAAATGTGAGGCTGCTATGGGGCCAGAGATGGGGTCCTGCTCTGGGGCTGGATGTGGGTCACAAATAGGGCAGCTGTGGGGCTGGATGTGGGGTTCACTGGGACATGTGTGGGGCATGCTAGGGGCATCTTGGTAATGTCCTGTCCCCCCCATGGCTCTGACCCTACTGCCCTGCAATCTCTCAGCCCCACAGCTCCACTTCCAGCCCCACAAGTCTCATCTCTGGGGCACAAAGAAGCCCCTGCCCCACAGCTCTCTGCACTACATCCCACCCCACGGCGCAAGAGGCGGCGGCAGGAGGAGACCGAAGGCGATGGTGCCGTGGGCCAGAGGAACTTGTGGGGCAGGGACCTGCCCCCTGAGGTCCTGCTCCGCGTCTTCCAGGCGGCCATGGGGCAGGATGGCGCCGTTCCCATCCTCTGCAGGTGGGGCACTCGTGGGGCTGCCCCATAGATATGGGCCTGACCCCCACTCTGTGGGGTTACCCCACACGTGTGGAGCAGATGACGTTGTCATAAGCACCCCCCAGAACCACCAATGTGGATCCATCACGGGAAGATCTCACTGGGGGGGGGGGGTTATTGGGGGTCCAGCTCCACCACATCTCTGGGTCCAGCCCCATGTCTGTGGGGCTGCCCCACATATTTCCCCCCGTAGGGTCGCCCGTGTCTGTCGCCTGTGGAACCTGGTAGCCTCTGACCCCCACCTTTGGCAAAAGGTCTCACTTGGGGGGCACACATGGGGGGCACCAGCCCCAAAGCGGCCCCCCAAAAGCCTGAGTCCCTTCTGTGAGTTGGCAAAGAGCAGGTGGGTGCTGTGGGGCTGCCCCATAAGTCGGGGGGGGATGACCCTCATGACACCCCCCTACATATGCAGGGCAACCCCATAGATGTGGGGCTAGGCCCATAGATGTGGGGCAGCCCCAGAAGTGACATTTCCCCTGCAAAGGTTGAGGCTGCTGCAGGAGTTTGAGCTGCAGGGATGGAAGAGCCATGTGGGGTCCCTGCTGCAGGTGAGACTTGGAGGGGCTGGACCCATAGTGTGGGGCAGGACACATAAGTGGTGGCTGGGTCCCATAACTTGGGGGGCAGGACTCATAAGTGAGGGGCTGGCACTCATAAGAGGGGTTGGGCCCCACAATAAGGGGGGCAGGACCCATAAGTAGCGGACTGGGACCCATAAGTGGGGGTTGGGACCTCTAAGTGTGGGGAGGGACCTGTAATTGGGTGGCAGGACCCATAAGTGGGGGATGGGAGCCACTTATGGGTCCCAGCTCCCCACTTATGGGTCCTGCTGCACACCCCAGGCTCTCTCTGCCAGCTGCCCCCAACTCCTGTCGCTGTCCCTGTCCCGATGCGGGGGGGTCCCAGCCCCACCCCCACCCTGCCCCAACCTGCGGCGGCTGCAGCTGAGGCTGTGCCAGGTGCGTGTGGGGAGGGCAGGGAGGGGGCAAGAAAAAAAAAAAAAAAAAAAAAAAAAAAAAAAAAAAAAAAAAAAAAAAAAAAAAAAAAAAAAACAAAAAAAAAAAAAAAAAAAAAAAAAAAAAAAAAAAAAAAAAAAAAAAAAAAAAAAAAAAAAACAAAAAAAAAAAAAAAAAAAACAAAAAAAAAAAAAAAAAAAAAAAAAAAAAAAAACAAAAAAAAAAAAAAAAAAAAAAAAAAAAAAAAAAAAAAAAAAAAAAAAAAAAAAAAACAAAAAAAAAAAAAAAAAAAAAAAAAAAAAAAAAAAAAAAAAAAACAAAAAAAAAAAAAAAAAAAAAAAAAAAAAAAAAAAAAAAAAAAAAAAAAAAACAAAAAAAAAAAAAAAAAAAAAAAAAAAAACAAAAAAAAAAAAAAAAAAAAAAAAAAAAAAAAAAAAAAAAAAAAAAAAAAAAAAAAAAAAAAAAAAAAAAAAAAAAAAAAAAAAAAAAAAAAAAAAAAAAAAAAAAAAAAAAAAAAACAAAAAAAAAAAAAAAAAAAAAAAAAAAAAAAAAAAAAAAAAAAAAAAAAAAAAAAAAAAAAAAAAAAAAAAAAAAAAAAAAAAAAAAAAAAAAAAAAAAAACAAAAAAAAAAAAAAAAAAAAAAAAAAAACAAAAAAAAAAAAAAAAAAAAAAAAAAAAAAAAAAAAAAAAAAAAAAAAAAAAAAAAAAAAAAAAAAAAAAAAAAAAAAAAAAAAAAAAAAAAAAAAAACAAAAAAAAAAAAAAAAAAAAAAAAAAAAAAAAAAAAAAAAAAAAAAAAAAAAAAAAAAAAAAAAAAAAAAAAAAAAAAAAAAAAAAAAAAAACAAAAAAAAAAAAAAAAAAAAAAAAAAAAAAAAAAAAAAAAAAAGAAAAAAAAAAAAAAAAAAAAAAAAACAAAAAAAAAAAAAAAAAAAAAAAAAAAAAAAAAAAAAAAAAAAAAAAAAAAAAAAAAAAAAAAAAAAAAAAAAAACAAAAAAAAAAAAAAAAAAAAAAAAAAAAAAAAAAAAAAAAAAAAAAAAAAAAAAAAAAAAAAAAAAAAAAAAAAAAACAAAAAAAAAAAAAAAAAAAAAAAAAAAAAAAACAAAAAAAAAAAAAAAAAAAAAAAAAAAAAAAAAAAAAACAAAAAAAAAAAAAAAAAAAAAAAAAAAAAAAAAAAAAAAGAAAAAAAAAAAAAAAAAAAAAAAAAAAAAAAAAAAAAAAAAAAAAAAAAAAAAAAAAAAAAAAAAAAAAAAAAAAAAAAAAAAAAAAAAAAAAAAAAAAAAAAAAAAAAAAAAAAAAAAAAAAAAAAAAAAAAAACAAAAAAAAAAAAAAAAAAAAAAAAAAAAAAAAAAAAAAAAAAAAAAAAAAAAAAAAAAAAAAAAAAAAAAAAACAAAAAAAAAAAAAAAAAAAAAAAAAAAAAAAAAAAAAAAAAAAAAAAAAAAAAAAAAAAAAAAAAAAAAAAAAAAAAAAAAAAAAAAAAAAAAAAAAAAAAAAAAAAACAAAAAAAAAAAAAAAAAAAAAAAAAAAAAAAAAAAAAAAAAAAAAAAAAAAAAAAAAAAAAAAAAAAAAAAAAAAAAAAAAAAAAAAAAAAAAAAAAAAAAAAAAAAACAAAAAAAAAAAAAAAAAAAAAAAAAAAAAAAAAAAGAAAAAAAAAAAAAAAAAAAAAAAAAAAAAAAAAAAAAAAAAAAAAAAAAAAAAAAAAAAAAAAAAACAAAAAAAAAAAAAAAAAAAAAAAAAAAAAAAAAAAAAGAAAAAAAAAAAAAAAAAAAAAAAAAAAAAAAAAAAAAAAAAAAAAAAAAAAAAAAAAAAAAAAAAAAAAAAAAAAAAAAAAAAAAAAAAACAAAAAAAAAAAAAAAAAAAAAAAAAAAAAAAAAAAAAAAAAAAAAAAAAAAAAAAAAAAAAAAAAAAAAAAAAAAAAAAAAAAAAAAAAAAAAAAAAAAAAAGAAAAAAAAAAAAAAAAAAAAAAAAAAAAAAAAAAAAAAAAAAAAAAAAAAAAAAAAAAAAAAAAAAAAAAAAAAAAAAAAAAAAAAAAAAAAAAAAAAAAACAAAAAAAAAAAAAAAAAAAAAAAAAAAAAAAAAAAAAAAAAAAAAAAAAAAAAAAAAAAAAAAAAAAAAAAAAAAAAAAAAAAAAAAAAAAAAAAAAAAAAAAAAAAAAAAAAAAAACAAAAAAAAAAAAAAAAAAAAAAAAAAAAAAAAAAAAAAAAAAAAAAAAAAAAAAAAAAAAAAAAAAAAAGAAAAAAAAAAAAAAAAAAAAAAAAAAAAAAAAAAAAAAAAAAAAAAAAAAAAAAAAAAAAAAAAAAAAAAAAAAAAAAAAAAAAAAAAAAAAAAAAAAAAAAAAAAAAAAAAAAAAAAAAAAAAAAAAAAAAAAAAAAAAAAAAAAAAAAAAAAAAAAAAAAAAAAAAAAAAAAAAAAAAAAAAAAAAAAATGAGGGGGGGACAAAAAATGGGTGGGGGGGGAGGGGAAGGGGGAGGGGGGGGTGGCAAAAACTTGGTGGGTAAAATGTGGGAGGTAAAAAGTGAGGGTGTTTTGGGGGCTACAGTTTGGGAGGTACAATTTGGAGGGTGTTAAAAGGTGGGGGATAAAAATTGGGGGTTAAAAATGGGGAGGTACTTGGGGGGAGCAAAAGCTGGGGGTGTTTGGGGGTGGTAAAAAATGAGGAGGGCAAAACACATGGGGAGAAATGGGAGGTATTGAGGGGCAAAAAGTGTAATTTCCCCCCCATTATTTGAACCCTCCTTTGGTTACTCCCCCCCTTAAGTCAGCCCCCCCATTAGTTAATCAATTAACCTTTATTAGTCAATTAATTAACTGTGGGGTCCCTCCCATTCTAGCTGGACCCTCCTCCCCTCCTTCCATTCCTGACCCCCCTGGGACCACCCCTCCAGGAGCTGCTCCTGAGCTGCGACCCCCGATGGGCCCCCCCCATTTTGCCTGCACTGGCTGTGAGTTGGGGAACAGGGACCCACACTTAGGGGGCTGGGACCCATAAGTCTGGGGCTGGACCCATATGTGGGGGGTGGGACCCATAAGTGGGGGACAGGGAGCCATACAGTGAGGGCTGGGACTCATAAGTGTGGGACTGGGACCCATAAATGGGAGGGTGGGACCCCTAACTTGGGGGGCAGGACCCATAAGTGGGTCCCAGCCTTACACTTGCAGGTTTTTGCCCCATACTTATAGGTCTGGGCCCTCCCGCAGGGGGGTCTCTGCCCACAGCTGCAGCTCCTGGAGCTGGACACGGGGCCAGGGGGGTGCAGCGGCCTGGGCCCCCCCCTTCTGCTGCCGGTGGAGGGGCTGCAAGGTGCCTGTCCCCAGCTCAAGGTGACATCGAAGTGGACCCCCTGCCCCCTCCACATTGTCCCCAAACCCTCCCTTGTGTCGCTTGCCCTCCTGAATCTGTGAGTCTCCTCCCTTCAAAATGTTCCCCCTGATCCTTGTCCCCAGCGGAAGGTGACACCAGAGTGACACCCCCTGCCCCCCCCCCGAATAGTCTTCCCCCCAGAATTGTCCCCAAATTCCCGAAGTTGTACCACCCCCCCCAAAACATTGTCCCTTTCTTGTCCTTTCTGTCCCCAGTTGAAGGTGACACCAAAGTGGCAGCCCCCTGACACCCCATGCCAAAAGTTTTCCCCAACACCCCCAAATTGTGCCCAAGCCCCCACCTTGTGTCATCACCCCCCAAAAATTGTCCCCCCACCTTCTTCTCTCCCCAAAATTGTTCCCTCCTTGTCCTCTTTGTCACCTCCTTGACCATCTGTCTCCCAGGTTCTTCGCCTCCTCAATGTCACCTTGGACCCCCGCCCCTGCCGCCAGCCTCCTGCTGGTGTCACCTGCCCTGGTGGTGGTGGTGGCACCTCTGATGGCTTCCCACAGCTGCTGGAGCTGTCCCTGGCCAGCCCCGGGGGTGGCAGCGGCGTTGGGGACCTTCTGCTGCGGAGACTCCTCCACAGGTCCCCCCGGCTGCGGCTGCTGGACCTGCGCGGCTGTGCCCGCGTCACCCCCCGGGGGCTGCTGGACCTGCCCTGCCATGGTGAGAACCCAGCCCCATGTCAGCACGGGGACCACCACGCGGGGAGGATGTGCTGGCAGGGGTTGTTGGATGTGGTTTTGGCATGGCTTGGCCATGTCCTGGCTTCTTGGTCATGTCTTGGCCCTATCTTGTCACCTTGGTCATGTCTTGGTCATGTCTCTGTCTTCTTGGTCATGTCTTGGCCGTAGCTTGGTCATGTCTCTGTCTTCGTGGCTGTATCTTGGTGATGATGTGTTTTCTTGGTCATGCCTTGGCCATGTCTTTACCTCTTGGTCATACAAGAGGAAATCTTGTAGGTGTATCTTGTCGTCTTGGTTTCATCTTGGTCGTGTCTTGTTCACGTCTTGACTATGCCTTATCTTGTTGGCTAAGTCTTGGTCATGTCTTGGTAACCTCTTCTTGGCCACACCTTGGTCACGTCTTGGCCTCTTGGTCATATCTTGGCCAAGCCTTGGCTGTGCCTTGGCCACGTCCTGCTCTGTTGGCCATGTCCTGCTCGTTCCTTGCCCTGTCAGCCACGTGCTGGCCGTGTGGTGGCCAGGTGCTGGTGCAGCCCTGGTGCCACGGGTGGTGTCCCCACAGAGCTGGAGAGTCTCTACCTGGGGTTGCCGTGCGGCTCCGAGCGCGTCCCGCGGCTGGCCGAGGGCAGTGCCGCCCTGGCCCGGAAGTGGCGGCGGAGTCTTCAGGAGCTGGACCTGGCTGGACGCCACTTTGAGCCTGGAGACCTGGCCCAGGCCATGGCCACCTTCAGCCATGACGCACCATTGAGGTCCCTGAACTTGGCTGGCACCAAGATCACCGCCGAAGGTCTCAGGTGAGCTTTGGGGGCAGGCTTGAGGTGGAGAGGTGGCACCAGAGTGACCACCACGAGGTGATGATCACCATGAGGTGACACCATGAGGGTATGACCAGTAGTAAGGTGAAAACCGCCATGAGGTGACACCACAAGGTGACCGTCATGAGGTGGCACCACAGCGACCACCACGAGGTGATGACCACCATACGGTGGTGACCACCACAGTGATGTGGCACCTCCCCACCAGTGTCCTCCTGGCCACCTGCCCGGGGTTGTGCTACCTCAACCTGTCATCCTGTCGCTGGTTGCCCAGGGGCACCAAGAGGGCCCATCAAGGGCGTGAGGAGGTGACCAGGTGCCTGGAGGTGCTGGTTGGACACTGTCGTGGTGACCAGGAGAACCACAGCCACCAGGAGATCCATGGTGACCAGCAACCTCAAGGCCAGTAGGAGCCACCATGAGGTCCATGGTGCACAAAGTCCCATGAGTCCAGGGGTACTGTGGCCACCAGAAGACCCACAGTGACAAGGAGCCTTGTGGTGACCAGGAGATCTATGATGACCAGGAGCTCCATAGTCAAAAGGAGACCCATGGCCTGTAAGAGATTCACAGTGACCAGTGGAACCACAATGACCAGGAAGCCCATGGCCACCACAAGCCCCATGGTACCAAGAGACCCACAACCACCAGGAGGTCCATGGTGACCAGGGGATCCATGGTGCCTAGAAGGCCCATGACCACCGTGAGTTTCATGGTTACATGGACATGCACAGTGACCGGAAGCCCCATGGCCACCAGAAGCCCCACAGAAGACCCATGGTGACAAGGAAATCCCTGGCCACCAGTAGCCTTATGGCCACCAGCAGACCCCTGGCCAGGAGCTCCCCCAAAGCCCTTCCTGGAGTTCCTGGACCCGTCCAAGCTCCTGGACCAGTTGGCAGCACTGCTTGGGTCCATGACCTCCCAGTTTGTATCCTCACATTTTGTACTTCCCAGTTTGGACCTCCCCACTTTGGGGGCAGGTCCCAGTAAAGCTTCTGACCCAGCCCTGCTGCTGGCTTGAGGGGGGGAACTTCCTGGGGAGTGGAACTGGGATGGACTGGGATGAGATGGGGGTGGACTGGGAGGGGATGGAGATGGAATGAACTGGAGTGGGCATGGGATGGAGATGAGCATGAGCTGGGATGAGGTGGGGCTGGGATGAAATGGGATAAGCTGGAGCGAAGCTGGGGTGAACTGGAATGGGAAGCATGTGAATAGAGCAGGAATGGGATGGGAGAGATAGGACGGGGGCTGGGATGCACTGGAGTGGAGCTGCGATGAACTGGGGTGGAAAGGATGGACTGGGATGAACTGGAATGGGGCTGGAGATGAACTGGAATGAGAGGGGTGGGATGGGTCTGGGACGAACTGGGGTAGGAGACATGGGATGGACTGGGGTGCACGGGGATGCATTGGGCTGTGGACATCAGGGCAGGAGAAGGACATGGAGCTGCTGGAGTGGGTCCAGAGGAGGCCATGAAGATGATCAGAGAGTTGGAGAACCTCCTCATGGAGACAGGATGAGAGAATTGGTGCTGTTGAGCCTGGAGAAGAGAAGGTTCTGAGGAGACCTTCTGGTGGCCTTCCAGGACATCAAGGGGGCTCCAGGAAAGCTGGGAAGGGACTTTGTACCAGGACTTGTGGTAGGACAAGGGGTGGTGGATTCAGATTGGAAGAAACTGGTGGTGAGACACTGGAACAGGTTGCCCAAGGAGGTCCTGGATGCCTCTTTCCTGGAGGTGTTCAAGGCCAGGTTGGATGAGGCCTGGAGCAACCTGCTCCAGTGCATAGTGGGGAGGTTGGAACTGGGTGGTCTTCAAGGCCCCTTCCAACCCAAACCATTCCATGAATTTGTGAAATGGGATGGGCTGGGTTGAACTGGGATGGAATAGAATGAGGTGGACTGGGATGGGGATGGGTTGAAGTGGGAGGAACTGGGATGCACTAAGATAGACTGGGATGGGTTGCAGATGGGTTGAACTGGGATGGGATGGGCTGAGATAGACCAGGATGAACTGGGATGGGAAGGGGATGGGGATGGACTGGAGTGGGAGGGATGGGATGAACTGGGATGGGATGGAAATGGGTTGAACTAGGGTGGGATGGACTGGGGTGAACTAGGATGGGGAATGAATGGATCAATAGCTTCTTGGTATAGGAAGGGTTAACCCTACCCAGTGCTCCCAGTACACCCAGTTAGCCCTCACCAGTGCATCCAGCATGGGAATCACAGAATGAGAAAGGGCTGGGTTGGGAGTGACCTTCGGGATCATCTAGGTGAAGAGCAGCTGTGCTGTACTGGGAGCACTGGGCAGGGTTAACCCTTCCCATGCTGGGTGCACTGGTCAGGGTTAACTGGGTGCACTGGGAGCACTGATGGATGCACCAGTAAGGGTACTGAGAACACTGGTGGGGGTAACTGGACACACCTGTAAGGTTTAACTGGGTATACTGGGAGCACCACCTAGCACTAAACATGGCATGCTGGGTTAACTGGGAATTGCACAGCAAGGAGGTAATAGGGCCCCAGTTACATCACTTCACCTCCCAGTTAGGCCTCCCTGGCTCCCAGTTGGCTCCCAGTTGGCTCCCAGTTGGCTCCCAGTTGGGCACTGGGAGGGGGTGGGGCCAATTACCATATTAATGATGGTTCTGAGTCCCAGCTGGGGCTGCCCCTCCCCCCTCATTAAGCTTCATTAATATGCAAATTACTGCGGGTCCCGCGGGGGGGGAAGGGCTACCACCTGCACCCCAATCCCTCCCCCACTCTCTGCCCCTCCCCCACCCTTTCCCATTGCTCCCAGTTTGTCCCAGTTCTGGCACCAGGCTGGAACAGACCAGTTCCAGTTCATTTCAGCCCAGTTCAATCCAGTTTAGCTCAAACTCCTTTCAAGCCAAGTTCACCCCATTCCCATCCCAGTTCATCCCTGTCTCCTTCCCATCCCAGTCTCTCCCAGTTCAGCTTGCTCCATCCCAGTCCATCCCCACCTCATCCCAGTCCATCCCCATTTCATCCCAGTTCATCCAAACTTCTTCCCACTGCAAATGCATCCCAATTAATTCCAGTCCATCACAATTACTTCCATTTTATTTCATCCCAGTCCATTGTCACCCTACCCCTGTCAATCCCATTCCATCTCATCCCAGTCCATCCCAGTCTGTCCCAATGCATCCTATCTCTGTCTATCCTAGTCCATCCCAATCCATCTCATTCCATCTCTGCCCCACCCCAGTCTGTTTCCACTCTATCCCAGTCCATCCCCACCCCAATCCATCTTCATCTCTATCTCATCCCATTTCATCTCCATCTCATCCCAGTCCATTCCCACCCCATCCCAGTCCATTCTCAGGGTTCTCCTTCCCCGGGATTCCATCCCCCCATTTGGCCCTTCCCCCATTTAGCTCCACCCCTGGTGAGGCCCCGCCCCCTCGGCTCCGCCTTCTTCCTTTAAGCTCCGCCCCCCGCCCCAGTCTCTCCCACTCGGGGCTCCCCGAGCGCAGTGGCGGTGGCACCGGGGACCCCCCTGACCCACCCCCACCGGGGACCCCCCCCCCCCTAAAATAAATCCGCCACCGCTCCTTTTTCCCCCCACCCGCTCCCGGCTGCACTGGGAACCTCCAGCTGGGAGCTACTGGCGGCTACTGGGAGCTGCTACTGGGGGTTATTGGGAGCTGCTACTGGGGGCTGAAGGGAGCTCCCCGGATTGAAGAACCGGGAGGTACCGGGAGCTACTGGGAGCCACTGAACCTGCACTGGGAGCTACTGGAAGCTACCGGAGGCTGCACCAGGAGCCACGGGAGTTACCGGGAGCTGAAAGGGACTGAAGGGAGCCGTCGATCCCAGTGCTGAAGAAATGGGAGCTACTTGGAGCCACTGAACCTGGAGTGAAAGCTATTGGGAGCTACTGGAGGCTGCACCAGGAGCCGCTGGGAGCTACTGTGAGCTGAAAGGGACTGAACGGAGCAGAGGTTAAAGCGTTGGGCGCTACCGGGAGCTACTGGAGGCTGCACCAGTAACCACCGCTAGCTACCGGAGGCTTCACCGGGACTGAACGAAGCCGAAAAGAACCGAACAGAGACGTTGTCTCCGGTATTGAAGAACCGGGAGATAGCGGAGGGGGTTTGAACGAAGCCGAAAGGAGCCGAAAGGAGCCGGAAAGAGCCGAAGAGACGCTGTCCACGGTGCTGAACGGAGTTGCGGTGCTGAACGGAGCCGCCGTCCTTGGTGCGGAACCAGCAGAGCCCACAGCGGGACCTACCGGGACCTTCATCAGAGGGGTTCTGACCCCTCCACCCTCACTTCCTTCTCCTCCTCCTCCATCACCCCCCCTCTCCGTTAAACCGGTCGATGCCGGCTGGCAGAGGGGGGTTTAACCGGTGGCCGCTGCTCCGGCTGCGGCCTCACCGATCCCAACACGGCGAAGACTGGAGGTCACTGGTGGCCCGAATTTGAATCTGGGCGGCTTCGTCCGCCTCACAAAGCCGTAGGCACGGTTTAAACCACCACCACTCGCTTCACCCCCCCCCCCATATCTCCCGTTACCGGAGAGGGGGGGGGTCCCTTTGTGGTGGTGGAGCCCCCGGTGGAACCATGCCCCGGTCGTTCCTGGTGAAGAAGGTGAAGCTCGATGAGTTCCCCGCCGGGCTTGATGCTCCCTACGGTCGGTCGCGGGCGGATTTTGGGGCCCGGTTACACGACAAGGGTAAGAACCGGCGGCGGAGAACAGAGGGATGGAGATGGGGGGGGGGGAGGGAAGGAAACCGGGGCCCGACGCATTCCGCTGCGCCGCCCGCTGCTACCGTGGGGCCGAGAGGGGCCGAGTGGAGGCAGAGAGAACCGGGGAGAAGCAGAAAGAAGGGAACCGGGACCGTTAGAACGGCAACCGGGCCGAGCAGAGCCGAGCAGAACCGAACCGGGCCCCTTAGAACCAGAGCAGGCCGAGAAAAGCCAAATAGAATCCGGGGAGAGCCGAACCGAGCCGAACACAACCGAACCGGGTCAGTTAGAACGGAATAGAACCGAGTTTAAGCCAAGTAGAAACGAACCAGGCCCGAGTACAGCCGAACCGAGCCCGAGCAGACCCGAACCCGGGACGAACCTCCCCGAACCGACCCGAACCTCCCCGAACCGACCTGAATAGACCCGAATAGACTCGGAAGGGCCCGAGCGGCCCCTCTGCTCCTGCCTTTTGTCTTACGGAGCCCAAGTTCAAGGGCGAGAAGAGGCTCCGAGACCCTCGGAGCCCCCCAGGATTCCCCGTACGCCCCAGGTCCCGGGGCCCCCCAGTCCTGGAATTCCCCGAATCCCCCCCTGAGCCCCTCGGACGTTCCAAGTCCCTCATCCCCCGGGTCCTGGAGACCCTGGGATCCCCCCGGACATCCCCGGATTCCTCTGGTCCTGGAGCTTCCCGGTTCCGCAGCTCATTCTGGAGCCCCCCGGAACTCCCTGGACCCCACCCCCACCGGACTCCCCCAGTCCCGCTCCTCTCCATCCTTGAACCCCCTGAATCCCCTCAGAACCCCCGGAGTCCTCCGGTCCTACAGGCCTCTGCATGCCCTCAGAACCCCTCCAGTCCCGGAGCCTCCCCAGTCCCGGATTCCCTCAGATCCCCTTAACCCGCTCCACTCCTACCCCCACGTCCCGGGGCCCCTCCAGTTCCGCAGCCCCCCGGAGTCCCTCGGTCCAGGAGTATACCCTGGAGTACCCCCATCCCCGGGGCCCGGATTCCCCCCCGCCGGTCCCGGTCCCGGCCTGGCCCCGGTTGCGGCGGCGGCTGCGGCGAGTTGCGTAACCGGCACCGAACCGCCGCAGCGGGGCCCGGCCCCTGCACGGCCCCGGCTGACCTTGAACCGGGCCCGGAGGGGACACCGGGCTGCGGGGATACCGCAGAGACACGGGCAGGGTACAGGGATGAGGGACAGGGATAAAGGATAGGGATGAGGGACAAGGGATAAGGGACAAGGGGTGGGATGGAGATGATAGTGGGGACAGGGATGGAGGCAGTGACAGGGACAAGGGACCAGGGACAAGTGGCTGTAGGACTGCAGCGGGGACCGGTACAAGGGACAGGGATGAGGGCATGCATGGAGCTGCAGACAGGGACAAGGGACAGGGACAAGTGGCTGCGGAACTGTGGCAGGGACAGGAACAAGGGACAAGGATGGCTACACGACCAGGGGCTGCAGACAGGAACAAGGGACAGGGGACAAGGGACAGGGATGGAGACAGGCATGGAGGCAGGGACAGAGGCTGTGGACAGGAACAAGGACAAGGGACAAGAACGGAGACAGGGATAAGGCACAAGGGGCAAGGGACAGGGATGGAGGAAGGGACAAGAACAAGGGACAGGACAAGTGGCTGCAGGACTACAGGGACAGGGATAAGGGACAGGGATTGTGACAGGGACAGAGACAGGGAGAAGAGGCTGGCGACAGGGACAAGGGAAAGGACAGGGACAAGGGCTCTGGTCAGGGAGAGGGATGCAAGCAAGGACAATGGACAAGTGACATGGACAGGGGAAAAGGGACAGAGATGCAGACACAGCCAAGGGCTGCGGGAAGGGACAGGGAGAAGGGTAAGGGACACGGGAAAGGGATAAGGGACAAGGGATAGGGACGAGGGACAGGAACAGATGCTGCAAGCAGGGATAGGGACAAGTGGCTGTGGGACTGCAGGCAGGGACAGGGATGGGGACAGGGACGGGAACAGAGGCTGCGGGCAGGGACAAGGGATAAGGGGCAGGCATGCATGCAGGGATGCAGACAGGGACAGGGAAAAGGGACAGGGATGGGGGCACAGGCAGGGGCTGTGGCGAGGCACAGGAAAGGAAGAAGGGAAGGGGGCAAGGGATAAGGGACAAGGAATGGAGACAGATGGAGACAATGACAGGAATAAGGGGCAAGGGACAGGGACAGAGGCTGCAGGCAGGGAAAGGAATGAGGGACAAGGACGAGGGACAAGTGGCTGTGGGACTGCAGGTAGGGTTGGAGACAGGGACAGAGACAAGGTGCAGGGATGGAGGCAGAAACAAGGGACAAGGGATAGTGATGGGGACAAGGGACAAGGACGGGGTCATGGGAAGGGGCTATGGGGAGGGACAGGGATGGAGGAAGGGACAGGGACAAGGAGAAGGGAGAAAGTAGAAGAGACAAGGGATGGAGGCAGAGACAAGGGACAAGGGGTAGTGATGTGGACAAGGGACGGGGACATGGGAAGGGGCTACGGGGAGGGACAGGGACAAGGAGAAGGGAGAAAGGAGAAGAGACAAGGGATGGAGACAGTGACAGGGACAAGGGAAAAGGGACAAGGACTGCAGGCAGGGCCAAGGACAAGGACTGGGTTAGGAACAGGGGACAGGGGATTGGTAATGAGGGAAAGGGACAGTGACAAGGATGGAGGCAGGGACAGGGGACAAAGGACAACGGAAGGGGACAGTGACAGGGGGCTTTGGGCAGGGACAAGGGACAGGGGATGAGGACAAAGGACAGGGCACAAGGGACAAGGGAAGGGACAAGGACAAGGGATGGGGACAAGGGAAGGGCAGGAGTTGGGGTAAGAAGCATCTGGCACAGGAGAGGAGACAGAGAGGGGACAGCCAGGGCCTCCCCAGCTCAGTGCTACTGGATCTGTAGCTAACTGCTATACTACACTAACTGCTTCTCCCACCACTCCTGTCCCCTCCTTGCCCATTCTCACCTTCTCCTTGCACATTCCCACCCACTCCCACCACCTCCTTGTCCACTCCCATCTTCTCCTTGCACATTCCCACCATTCCCACCTTTTCTCTGTCCACATCTTGTCAATCCCCACACATTGTCATCTTCTCCTTGTCCATTCCCCCCACTCCCACCTTCTCCTTCCCTATTCCCATCTTCTCCTTATCCTCTCCTTATCTACTCCTTGTGCATTCCCACCTTCTTACCCTCTCCCACCTTCCCCATGCCCATTCCCACCTTCTCCTTCCCTGTTCCCATTTTCTCCATGCCCATTCCCACCATTCCCACCCGCACCTCCAGGTTACCTCGCCGACTACATCTCCCCTTCCCCTTTCCCCCCCAACCCTGAGTCCACTCTGAAGGTCCCGTCCTCCCCCACCACCCTCTACCCGGTGACCCGCGCCGACTTCATCCCGGTAGATCCTGACCCTCCGGACAGCCCCAACTCCACCACCTTGACTGCCGCCGGCTACATCAACGGCGACGCCGCCGTCAGCGAGGGCTACGCGGTGGACGCCTTCTTCATCACCGACGGCAGGTCGCGCCGGAAGGCCACCAACTCCACCGCCAACTCCTCCACTACCGCCTCCTCCTCCTCCTCTTCTTCCTCCTCCTCTTCCTCATCTGGCCGGAGCCTCCAACGACATGCCTGCGGAGAATGCGGCAAAACCTATGCCACCTCCTCCAACCTCAGCCGCCACAAGCAGACCCACCGCAGCCTGGACAGCAAGATGGCCAAGAAGTGTCCCACCTGCGGCAAGGTCTACGTCTCCATGCCGGCCATGGCCATGCACCTCCTGACCCACGACTTGAAGCACAAGTGTGAAGTGTGCGGCAAAGCCTTCAGCCGCCCCTGGCTGCTGCAAGGCCACATGAGGTCCCACACCGGGGAGAAGCCCTTCGGTTGCGCCCACTGCGGCAAAGCCTTCGCCGACAGGTCCAACCTGCGCGCCCACATGCAGACCCACTCGGCCTTCAAGCACTTCAAGTGCAAGCGCTGCAGCAAGACCTTCGCCCTCAAGTCCTATCTCAACAAGCACTACGAGTCCGCCTGCTTCAAGGGGACCGGCCCCCCGCCCCTCAGCCCTCTCCACGCGTGAGCCCGCAGAAGCCACCTCAGAAGAACAAAAGGCAGCCCCGACGTTGGGGCGGGGCGGATTCCGCCACCTCGTGGCTCCGCTTGAGGAGCGCCAGGGATCTGGTTGAGTTCCACCACCCTGCCATGGCTTCGCTTGAGGTCTGCCAGGGCTTCAGTTGGATTCCACCACTCTACCATGGCTTCGCTTGAGGTCTACCAGGGCTTCAGTTGGGTTCCACCACCCTGCTGTGGCTTCAGTTGAGGTCTACCACAGCTTCAGCTGGGTTCTACCACCCTGTTAGGGCTTTGCTTAAGGAAGGCTGTGGACTTGGTTGGGTTCCACCATCGTGTCTTGGCCTCAGCTGGGTTCCATCACCCTGCCGTGGCCTCAGTTGAGGTCTGCCATGGCTTTGGTTGAGTTTCACCACCATGTTATGGCTTCAGCTGTGGCCAGATGTGGTTTTGATTGAGTCTTATGGCAGCTTTGGTTGAGTTCCACCATTACATCATAGCTTCAGTTGAGGCCTGTTACGGCTTTGGTTGAGTGTCATCATGCCTTCAGCTGAGTTCCATCACCCTGCTGTGGCTTTGGATGGGTTCTACCACCCTGTCATGGCTTCATTTGTGCACCACCATCATTTTGTGTCTTCTTTTAAGGCCCACCATGGCTTTGGTTGATTCTCATCAGGGCTTCAGTTGAGTTCCACCACCCTGCCGTGGCTCTGGTTGGGTTCCATCACCAGGTAATGATTCAGTTGAGGTCTACCATGGCTTTGGCTGGGTTCCAGCACCCGGTGACGACTTTGGTTGAGGTCTACTATGGCTTCGGGTAGGTTCCATCACCATGTTGTGTCTTCTTTTGAAGCCCACCATAGCTTTGGCTGATTCTCATCATGGCTTTGGTTGAGTCTCATCGTGGCTTCAATTGAGTTCCATCACCCTGTCATGGCCTCAGTTGAGGTCAACCATTTGAGGCCCATCCGAGCACCCCAAGTGCAAGGCTTGCAGCAAGATCTTCGTTTTCAAGTCCTATCTCAACAAGCACTAAGAGTCCACCTGCTTTAGGGGCACCAGCCCACCACCCCTTAGTCCTCTCCAGGTGTGAACCATGGAGCTATGGAAGCCACCTTGGAAAAGGCAACATCACAACATACCTTTGGTTGGGTTCTACCACAACTTTGGTTGGGTTCCAGCACCATCTCATGGCTTCAGTTGAGTTCTCCCACCCTGGCATTGCTTCAGTTGAGGTCTATCATGGCTTCGGTTCAGATCTACCATGGCTTTGGTTGAGGTATACCATTTCTACAGGTGGTTCCACCACCCTGTCATGGTTTTGGTTGAGGTACATCATGGCTTTGGTTGAGTCTCATCATAGCTTTGGTTGGGTTCTACCACCATGTCATGGCTTCATTTGGGTCCCTTCATCCTGCCATGGCTTTGTTCAAGATCTACCATGGCTTCAGCTGGGTTCCATCACCATGTAATGGCTTCACTTGAGGATCACCATGGCTTTGGCTGGGTTCTACCACACCATGGCCTTAGCTGAGTTCCATCATAGCTTTGGTTGAGTTCCATAACATCAAGCCTTTGTCTGGGTCCCACCACAATGTCATGGTCTTGGTTGAGAGTCGAGTCCCATCACATCATGGCTTTGGCTGAGATCCACCCTGGGTGTTGTGGTCTGCTGGTGCACCCTAACATCTGGGTGACATTCTTTGATGGGTACCATGGTCAGGTAGTGAACCTCAAGGTCAAAGGGACCTCCCTTGATGCCGTGACTCTTGAGGTGCACCCCAACCTCAGGCTGACCTTACTGGATGACTCTCTTGGTCTAGTGGTGGATGCCAAGGTCAAGGTGACCTTCCTTCCCTGAGTGTTGTGGTCTTGTCATGCACCCCAACCTCAGGTTGACCTTTCTTGATGGGCATCATGCCCTTGAGGTGCACCTCAACATCTGGGTTGCCTTTCATGGGTGGGTGTCACGATCTGGAGGTGAACCTCAAGGTCAAGGTGACCTTCCTTACATGCGCTGTCATGGTTTGGTGGTGCACCCCAACATCTGGTTGACCTCCTTTGATGGGTTCCATTACCTTGAGGTGCACCCCAGTGTCTGAGTGACTCTTCATGGGTGAGTGTTATGATCTGATGGGTAACCCCAACATCTGGTTGACTTTCCTGGTTGACTGTCATGGTCTGGTGGTGAACCTCAAGACCAAGGTGACCTTCCATGGGTGGATTCAATGACCTTGAGGTGCACCTCAACATCTGGCTGCCTTTCCATGGGTGGATGTCATGGCCTGGTGGTGTACCCCAACATTTGATTGACCTCCTGTGATGGCTTCCATCACCTTGAGTCTCACCTCAACATCTGCTTGACCTTCCCACCCATGAGGTTCTCCATCCTCATGGTGAACCCCAACATCAGGATGACCACCCCACCCCCAGCCTCCCTTTTTGCATGGGTGCCACCATCACCTTTAGGTGCCCCCCACCCACCTTTGGGTGCCCCCCACCCATTTTTTTTTTTTGCATGTCTCCATCCAAGGGGGTGGTAACCCCCCCCAAAAAAGACTTCTTTCCATGGTGCCCCAACTCTTGGTGCACCCCAAGATCAGGGTGACCCCCCCTCCTTTTGCATGGGTGTCCCCCCCTCTAAAAACCCCCAGTTTTGGGGTCTCCCCCCCGATCCCAATTCCTTGCATGGGTGCCCCCACCCCCCATCCCCACCCTGTGCCGAACCCGGACCCCCCCCAGATGGGGCTGACCCCCCCCAAACGGCAATAATTTAACCACAGCCCCCCCCAGAATTCACGGCACAGTTTTGGGGACCCCCTCCCCAACCCCGGCACCCCTCCATGCCCAGGGACTCTCCGCCCAATACATGGGGATCCCCCCCCCCTAAATAACCTCGGGGACCCTGTCCTCCCCAAAAAAATCCTAGGCCCCCCAGAGACTCGGGACCCCCCCGCCAAAAATCCCGAATAGCCCCCCCCAAATTTGAGGGCCCCTCCAAACCTCGAAGACCCCCGCCAGAAAAAAAACCTCAGAGAGCCCCCCCCCAAACCTGGGGATACCCCAAAACAATTCGGGAAATCCTCCCTCAAATTTGGGGATCCCCCAGCATGACTCCCCCTCTCACCCCGAGCACCCCACTTTTGGAGGAGGCCCCCGACCCTCACACCCTTCCCCCCCACCGAGTTTGGGTACCCCAAATTCCGGGATCTATCCCCCCAGGGACCCTGTCCCCAGGGATCCCCCCCAGGATCCACAATAATTGCAGGGTGTGCTCCCCCCTTAAGAGCCCCCCCCCCGCCCCGAACCTTCTGGGTGCTCCTCTCCTCCACTCTGGGTCCCCCCAATAATTTCAGGGTCCCCCCCATAAGGACCCTCCCTACCCTGGGGACCGCCCTCCTCTCCCCCTATAGTTCCTTTTCCACCCCCTGCCAGGGTACCCCAATAATTGCAGGGTGCCCCCCCCGTCCCTTGGGGACTCCTCTAGGTCCTCCAATAATTCAGGGTGTCCCCCCCTCAAAAACATCCCCCCCCACCCTGGGGACCCCCCAAAACCTTTCCCCCCCCCTTTCCTGAAGTAACCCCAAAATTTCAGGGTGCCCCCCAACTCCTGGACTTCCCCCCCCAAGACTCTTCTGGGTGCCCCCCGACTCTGGCTCCCCCCCAATAACTTCAGGGTGCCCCTCCCCACGGGTACCCTCCAGGGATGCTCCCCAGGTACCCCAATAATTTCAGGGTCCTTCCCCAACCCCGAACTCCCTCATTCTTAGCTGCCCCCCTCCCCCTAGTTTGGGGCCCCCCCAGGTACCCCAGTAATTTCAGGGTACCCCCCCCAGAGACCCTCCTGGGTATCCCTCCCCCTCTCTGGGTACCCCCAATAATTTCAGGGTGCCCCCCTTCCCCTCCACGCACGGGTACCCCTCTCCCCCCTCAGGATGGGTCCTACCCCCCGCTTCACCCCCATAAAGGTTGGGGGGGGGGTCCCCAAACAAGCCCCTCCCCCAAAATAAGCACAACCCCCCCCTTCCCCCCCCTCCACGATGCCAAAGTGTCACTTTTGGGAGGGGGGGGGGGTGTGGATTTGGGGGTGTCCCCCCCGCCTCCCTCCTCCCTCCTCCCCCCTCCCCATACCCCTTTAACCCCCCCCCAAGGGCGTGGGGGGGGGGTCTCTGCATGCAAAAAAAAAAACCCCGCCCCCCTCCCCCCATATTTAAATCTATGCCAATTTTTGCCGCTTTTTTGCCAAACTGTAGCTGAAAACCCCCCCTCGGGGTCACAAAAATTGGGGGGTGGCATTAGGTAAAAAAAAAAAAGGGGGGGGGGGTCTGAGACCTTCTATTTACTCCCTCTCCTCCCTCCTTTTTTTCTTTTACCCCCCCCTCCCCCCTCCCCCACTTCCCATAGAGCAATAAAACCGCCTCTGCCCCTGCATGGCCCCGGGCGGGGCAGCGGCCGTGGACCCCCCCCCAGTGTAATCCCACACCCCCCCTCCAATGCAATCCCACCCCCCCTCAGATCACCCCCCCTCCACCCCGGGATTTGCCCCCGGGGGGGGCTCCAAGCAGCCATATCAGGGATGACGTCAGAGTAGAGCTAGGACCCCCCCCAAACACCCTCAAATCCCCCCCCCCCCCCCAATGTTGTCACTGATTGGTTGAACACCACCCCCCCCCCCCCCCCCCGGATCCTCCCAACCCCCCTCAGGATCCGCCTGCCTTGGACACGCTAAGGACTCGCCAAGGACACGTCTTGGGCAACGTCTTGGGTGCCTTGGATTTGTCTTGGACACATGAAGACACCTTGGGGATGTCTTGGACACGTGTGGACACCTTTGGACATGCAAGGGACACACAAAGGACATGTCTTGGGTGCCTTGGAGATGTCTTGGACACCTCTCAGACACTTCCACATGCCTCGGACTCACATGGAACACGGAGGGACGCATCTCGGACATGCAAAGGACACGCAAAGGAGATGTCTTGGGTGCCTTGGAGATGACTTGGACACGTGTGGACACCTCCCAGACACACAAAGGACACGTCTTGGATGCCTTGGAGATGTTTTGAACATGTGTGGACACCTCTCAGACACACAAAGGTCATGCAAGGGACACATCTTGGGTGCCTTGGAGATGTCTTGGACACGTGTGGACACTTCTACAGGCAGTGTGTTGGACACATCTCAGACATGTCAACATGCCTCAGACATGCATGGAACACGTGTGGACACATCTCAGACATGCAAAGGACAAGTCTTGGGTGTCTTGGGCATGTGTGGAAGTCTCTTGGACATCTCAACAAGCCTTGGACAAGTCTCAAACATGTGTGGCTGCACCCTGGACATGCATTGGACATGTCTCAGGTGTCTTGGACATGTGTTGGACACGAGTGGACACATCAACACGCTTGGAACACGCATCCATCATGTGTGGACATGTCTCAGGCACACAAAGGAGATGCCATGGGCATGTCCTGGGTCCTTCAGACACGTCTTGGACATGTCACCATGCACGCCTCAAACACATCAACATGCCTTGGACACGCCTGGAGCACACACTGAGGATGTGTTGGACATGTGTGGAGGCACCTTGGACATGTCTGGAGCACCTTGGACACAGATGGGACACACGTTGGACATGTGGACATGCATCAGAGATGTGGCCAGGCCTCGGGCACAGGAGAACCTGCCTTGGGCATGCTGTGTGCGTGCCTGGGGCGCCTCGGACACGTGTGGGACACGCAGGGACATGCTTTGGACACAGGTGGAGGTGACCTAGCCATGGCCTGGCCATGGCTGGGACAGGAGCGGACACGCGTGGAAGGTGCTGCCGGAGGGAGCGCGCCTGGGGGAGGTGGGGTGGCCTGCAGGCACTGAGCGTGTCACACACCTGTCACACACATGTCACACACCTGGCACAGAGCCAGGAGGTGTCACACACATGTCACAGTGCCAGGAGGTGTCACCCACGTGTCACACACATGTCACACACCTGTCATACACCTGTCACAGAGCCAGGAGGTGTTACCCACATGTCACCCACATGTCACACACCTGTCGCAGTGCCAGGAGGTGTCACACACCTGTCACACAGACCCAGGTGTCACACCATGTCTGTCACATACATGCCAGGTGTCACAAAGCCAGAAGGTGCCACACACATGTCACAGACCCCAAACGTGTCACACAGACATCACATACATGTCTCATAGATGTCACACACTGCTGCAGACCCCAACCATCTCACACACATCACACACGTCACACAGCTGTCACAGACCCCAACCATGTCACCCCCATGTCACCCAGGCGTTGAGACTCTGTGCTTGTTGCACACGTGAAGCACACGTGGCATGTGCCCACTGCACACACACTGCGCACACACTGCACATGCAACCTGTGCACTGTACACACACTGCACACACAACCCATGCACTGCACACACACCACACGCTGCAGAGGTGAAGCACACGTACCACACATGCACTGCACATGCAGAATGCATGCACTGGACACACTGCACACACAAAGCACACACCTCAGGCATGCTCTCCACACGCACTGCACATGCTACTGCAAGCACTGAATGAAGTGCACCTATAGCACCCACTGCAAAGCCTGCACCCAGCACTGCACCCACTGCAGCCTGAGCACGCTGCAGCCTGAGCGCACTGCAGCCAGGCACTGTGCATGCCGCCAGCACTGCACCCACTGCACTGCACCCCAGAAGCCTGCAGTCACTGCACCCTGAGCACACTGCGAGTGCTGCAAACCCTGCACCTCCTGCGTGCCAAACCCCTGCAGCCACTGCACTGTGCATGCTACACCCACTTCAAGTTGCACACACTGCAGGCACTGCAAACCTTGCATCCTGGGCACATTGCAGCCACTGCACCTGCTGTGGCCACTGCACGCTGAGCACACTGTGAGCACTGCGCACTGCAAACAGAGCAGCATCTGCACACACTGCAGGCCCAGGCTCTGCAGGCCCTGCAGTTTGTGCACTGCAGACACTCCGAACACTGTACACACTGCGTGCCAAACTCCTGTAGCCAACTGTGCTGTGCACGCTGCAAGCACTGCAAATGGAGCCCACTGCACTCACTGCACACCATGTAAACCCTGCAGCCACTGCAGCCACTGTGTGCCAAACCCCCTGGAGCCACTGCACTGAGCACACTGCAAGCACTGCATGCCATGCAAACAAACACTGCATCCACTGCACCTTAAGCACACTGCACATGCTGCACCCCAAGCACACAACAAATACTGCAGCTGCTGCAGCCACTGCACACTGAGCACATTGAGCACACTGCAGCCACTGCATGCCAAAAGCCTGCAGCCACTGCACCCACTGCAGCTGCTCCGGACACTGTAGCCACTGCACACACACTGCAAATGCAATAAATGCTGCACCCACAGCACTCACAGCACCCTGAGCACACTGCACCCACTGCACATGCTCCACATGCTGCAGATTGCACCCAGAGCAAACCTGCACACACACTGCAGCACTCGCTGCAGACACTGCAAACTGTGGACACTGCAGCACCCACTGCACCCACCACAACCATCACTGCACCCACTGCACTCACTGCACATATTCCAGATGCTGCAAACTGCACCCACTGCAAACTGTGGGGCACTGCACCATCCACTGCAGGCACTGCACACATCACATCCACCACAGAACTCTCTGCACCCTCCTCAGCATCCCCCACACTCACCACCACTGCACTCACTGTAGATGTTCCAGATGCTGCAAGCTGCACCCACTCAGCACCCACAACAGCACCACTGGAGCCACTGGAGACACTGCAGCACCCCCAACACCCACCACTGCACTCACTGCAGGTGCTCCAGATGCTGCAAGCTGCACCCACTGCACCCACATCAGCACCACTGCCCCCACTGCAGACACTGCAGGCCCCCCATGCACTGCTGCAGATGTTCCAGATGCTGCAAGTTGCACCCATGTCAGCACCCCCATCAGCACCACTGCAGCACTCCCAGCATGCACCCCCCCCACACCTTGGCGGGTCCCTCCCCACCCCCCCTTGTCACCACCATCCCCGTGTCCCCCTCCCCACCCCCCCTCCACGGGCAGGTCTCATGGTGGGGTCCCACCAACCCGACACGGCGATGACGGTGATGACAGGATGGGGTCCCACCACCTTTCTGACCTTCCCACCTTGACCCCACTGATCCCCCCCCTTTGACCCCCCTAGACCCCTCAAAACCTTTCTGACCCCCCTCAAACCCTCCTTCCAACCCCCCCTCCCCACCCCCTAGACCCCCCAAATTCAGGTAGCAGAACCGTAGAAGCTTCAACCTCCAACTTGTACCAGGGGCTTGGAGATGAGCCCAAAAAGTGGCTTCTGGTGGCCTCCAAGTGACTCGTGGTGGCCCCTAAGTGGCTTCTTGGTGGCCCCCAGCCTCCCCCCCCCCCAAAAAAACAAAACAAAACAAAAAACAAAAACAACCAACTTTTTTTTGTGGAGGTTTTGGAGAAGATAAGGTAAAAAAAAGCACAAACCAAGGCCCCGGCCGCGCCGCACAGCCCCCAATAAAGGGACGAACCGCAGCCCTGTGTGACGTGGGGACCCCGGGGACATGGCGGGGTGTGGGGGCATCATGGGGACACTGGGCACATGGGGGGGTCATGGGGATGTGGGGACATCACAGGGACATAGAGACGCCATGGGAACACGGGGGACAGGGGGACGTCAGGGGGAGAAGGAGACATCATGGGGACATTGGGGACAAGGGGATGTCATGGAAGTGTGGGGACATCATGGGGAGATGGAAACATCATGGGGACAGCGGGGACATTGATGAGATAATGAGGACATGGGGACATCATGGGGACATGGTGGGGCTATAGGGACGCTGGGGACATCATGGAGACGTGCGGACATCACAGGGACATCATGGGGGCAATGGGGACATGGGGACTTCACAGGGGCATCAAGGAGATAACAACGTGGAGACATGGAGCCATGATGGGGACGATGGGGACCACAGGATGTCATGGGGACATTGGTGATGCTGGGGACATGGGGGACATTGAGGCTGTAGAGATATCATGGGGGGCATGGGGACATGGTGGGGTATATGGGGACACCAGAGACACCAGAGACATGGGGGACATGGGAGGGGACACAGTGGGGGGGACAGTGGGGGGGATACAGGGAGGGGACAGGGGCAGGACCATCCATGGGCCACCCACAGTGACCCACAGGGACTTGGGGCCACCCATGGGACCCCCAGCCCTGCCGATCGCTCACCCCACGGATCACCTGGGACCTCCCCAGCCCCATAGATCTGCTGCCCCACACCAGGCCCATATCCAGCCCCACATCTGCCCCACATCCGCCCCACATCCAGCCCCACATCTGCCCCATATCCAGCCCTCCATCTGCCTCATATCTGCCCCTGCATCCGCCCCACACCCACCCCGTATCCAGCCCCACATCTGCCCCACATCTGCCCCACATCCAGCCCCACATCTGCCCCATATCCAGCCCTCCATCTGCCTCATATCTGCCCCTGCATCCGCCCCACACCCACCCCGTATCCAGCCCCACAGCAGCCTCCATACCTTGTCCCTGCCCCCTGCATATCCAGCCCTGCATCTCCCCACATCTGCCCCACATCCAGTCCCGTGGCACCCCACACCAGCCCCACACCCTCCCCCTCCCCAGCCCCCCCACCCCTCCCCATGGGTGCCCCCCCAGCACGAGCAGGCCCTCCCTCAGGGTCGCCCACCCCAGAAATAGCTTCTGGCCGTGACCCCCCCTGACCCCCAACTATTTTTAATGCCGCCCACGGAACAGGGGGGGCTGAAACTCCCTAACCCACACCCCCTGCCCCAATGTGTGGGGCTGAGTGTGTGGGGCTCGGTCCTGGGGGGCTGTGGGGCTGAGTATGTGGGGCTGGATCTATGGGGCTGGGTTCTATGGGGTGGATGTTTGGGGCTGAGTTCCTGTAGTGGGTCCCACAGATCCCATCCTGTGGCCAGCCCCACATCTGCCCCACACCCACCCCATCTCCAGACCCACATCCAGCCCTAGATCATCCCACATCCAGCCCAACACCAGCCCCACACCCACCCCATCTCCAGACCCACATCCAGCCCTAGATCATCCCACATCCAGCCCAACACCAGCCCCACACCCACCCCATCTCCAGACCCACATCCAGCCCTAGATCATCCCACATCCAGCCCAACACCTGCCCCACACCCACCCCATCTCCAGACCCACATCCAGCCCTAGATCATCCCACATCCAGCCCAACACCAGCCCCACACCCACCCCATCTCCAGACCCACATCCAGCCCTAGATCATCCCACATCCAGCCCAACACCAGCCCCACACCCACCCCATCTCCAGACCCACATCCAGCCCTAGATCATCCCACATCCAGCCCAACACCTGCCCCACACCCACCCCATCTCCAGACCCACATCCAGTCCTAGATCATCCCACATCCAGCCCAACACCTGCCCCACACCCACCCCATCTCCAGACCCACATCCAGCCCTAGATCATCCCACATCCAGCCCAACACCAGCCCCACACCCACCCCATCTCCAGACCCACATCCAGCCCTAGATCATCCCACATCCAGCCCAACACCAGCCCCACACCCACCCCATCTCCAGACCCACATCCAGCCCTAGATCATCCCACATCCAGCCCAACACCAGCCCCACACCCACCCCATCTCCAGCCCCGCACCCATCCCATCTCCAGCCCCACATCCAGCCCTAGATCTCCCCACATCTAGCCCCACACCTTCCCCACATCTTCCCTCCCTGTCCCCCCTAGAAGTGCCCCTCAAGTGCCCAAACTCCCCCGCTCCGAGATGCTGACGTGTGGTGGCCACATCCCCTTGGCCTTGGCCTTGGCCACATCCAAATGGGATCCCACCAAGCGTGGGACAGGCAGACGGCAGCCATGGGAGCGTGGGGCTGGTTGTGGGGCAGAGCTGGGGGACTCAGGGGGGTGCTGTGTCCACCCCACCCCACCAGAAGATCCCTCAGTGGGGGGGTGAAGCCCTACGAGGCCATTCCAAGGGATGGAGCCAACCGGTGGCTCAACCTCTACCGGCTCTGGAGGGATGGAGGCTTCCAGCACTTCCACCACCACATGGAGAAGACCTTCCGGAAGCTGGGGCCCATCTACAGGTTGGGGTTAGGGTGGGGGGCACATCGGGGTGGGGGGGGAAGGTTGGAGGGTAGGATCCCTTGGTTGGGTGGTCCCCACGGAAGAGGTCCCACCTCAGGAGGTTCCAGCACTGCCCAGGGTGGTAAAACTCTTTGGTTGGGTGCCTCCAGTTGACCCTGTCCCATTTTAGGGTGTCCCAGTACCCCCCACAGTGATGGGACCCCTTGTTTGGGTGGTGCCCATGGAGTAAGTCCCATCTTAGGAGGTTCCAGCACCCCCATGGTGGTAGGACCCCTTGTTTGGATGGTCCCCATTGACTGCATCCCATCCTGAGAACCACCCCCGTGGTGGTAGAACCCCTCAGTTTGGTGGTCCCCATCCCATCTTCATGCCTTGCAAGGTGGCAGGACCCCTTGGTCAGGTGGTCCCCATGGAGTAGGTGCCATCTCAGGAGGTTCCAGCACCCTCTGGGGTGGTCGAATCTCTTTGTTGGGTGTCCCCATCCCATCTTCATGCCCTCAAGGTGGCAGAACCTTCGGCTGGGTTGTCCTCATGCCAACCTGATGCCTCCATGATGGAAGAAGCTCTGAATTAGGTTGAGCCCATCCCATCCTGGTGGTCCCAGGCGGGTAGAAGCTGTGGGTGGGGTGGGTGGTGGCTGAGTGCTGGTTGCCTGGGCAGGGACCGAGTGGGCTCCTACGAGTGCGTGAACGTCCTGCTGCCACGGGACGCGGCCCAGCTCTTCAGGGCAGAGGGCACCTTCCCGCGCCGCATGGGCATCGAGGCCTGGAGCACACACCGGCAGCTGAGGAACCACCAGAAAGGCCTCTTCCTGCTGTGAGTGACCACCAGGGCCTGCCGTGGGCTGGGGGCACTGTGGGCACCATCTGGGGCACCACGGAGAAGTTGGTTGGGGGACACCACAGAGGAGGCAGTTGGAGGCACCAGGGACAGGATCCAGGGCACCACAGAGAAGATGGTTGGGGGGCATCATGGGCAGGATCCAGGGCACCACAGAGAAGATGGTTGGGGGGCATCATGGACAGGATTGAGGGACAGCTTGGGTGGGGTCTGGGGTATCATAAAGAAGATGGCTGAGGGCCACTATGGGCATGATATGTGGGCACCATGGGGGAGAAGGCACCATGAGGAAGGTGTGGGGGCACTGTGAGGGACATGGCTGGGGGACACCATGAGCGTGGCTGCATGTGGTCACTCTTTTGTCACTGTGGTCACTCTATGGCCAATGTGTGGTCATGGTGGTTACTGTGTGGTCACTTTATGGTCTCTGTGGCCATCCTGTGGTCAATGTATGGCCACTCTATGGTCCCTATGTGGTCACTCTTTGGATAATCTGTGGTCACTGTGGTCACTCTGTGGTCACTCTGTGCTCACTGTGCACTCACTATGGTCAATATCTGGTCACTGCATGCTCACTGTGGTCACACTCTGGTCACACTCTGGTCACTGCACGCTCACTGTGGTCAGTGTGTGGTCACTCTCTGGTCACACTCTGGTCACTGCATGCTCACTGTGGTCAATGTGTGGTCACTCTCTGGTCACACTCTGGTCACTGCATGCTCACTGTGGTCAGTGTGTGGTCACTCTCTGGTCACACTCTGGTCACTGCATGCTCACTGTGGTCAGTGTGTGGTCACTCTCTGGTCACTGCATGCTCACTGTGGTCAATGTGTGGTCACTCTCTGGTCACACTCTGGTCACTGCATGCTCACTGTGGTCAGTGTGTGGTCACTCTCTGGTCACTGCATGCTCACTGTGGTCAGTGTGTGGTCACTCTCTGGTCACACTCTGGTCACTGCATGCTCACTGTGGTCAGTGTGTGGTCACTCTCTGGTCACACTCTGGTCACTGCATGCTCACTGTGGTCAGTGTGTGGTCACTCTCTGGTCCCTCTCTGGTCACTGCACGCGCACTGGGCGGTCCCTGTGTGTGCCGGTGGTGACTCTGCGGTGGCCCCGGTGGCAGGAACGGTCCCGCCTGGCGCAGTGACCGCCTGGCGCTGAACCCGGCGCTGCTGAGCCCGGCCGCCGGCCGCCACTTCGCCTGGCTGCTGGACGTGGTGGCACAGGACTTCGTCAGGGGGCTCCGGCGCCGCCTGGACCTCAGCCCCGGCGGAGCCCTCACCCTCGACCTCCACCCCCTCATCTTCCGCTTCACGCTGGAAGGTGACACCTGGGGACACCGCTGGGGGGCGCCATTGGTGGGGACGTGGGCTCTGGGGCCACCGGCCCGAACCGAACCCAATACTGGGGAGGGGGACAACGGGACCGAGGGGTTGGAAAGGAGGTGATCCGGGGGTCCCTCACCCAGGAACCCCCACCCAGCACCTCAGGGAGCATTGGGGTGACACGGGGACATTCAGGACCTCAGGGGGCATGATGGGGACACTCAGGACGTCAAAGGACTCTGGGGATGACATGGGGACCTTCAGGACCCCATGGGACAAGGAGGGGTGACATGGAGACCGTCACCCGGACACCCAATCCAGAACCCCAGGGGCACTGGGGGTGACACTGGGGACACCTAGGGAGGCAGGGACATGAGGACCCTCACCCAAGACCCCCAGGGGACACTGGGGAGGTGAGACTGGGGACACCCAGGACCCCAAGGTGGGGGGGTGACAATGTGACCTCCACTCAGGCCCTCAAGGGACAAGGAGGGGAGGCACTGGGAGCCTCAAGACTCCAGCTTGGGGGTGGGGGACACAAAATGGGACCCCCACAACCCATCTGGGGCACACACAGTGGGACCGCCCCCCAGGACCCATTTTAGGGGGGGATGACACAAGGGACCCCAGGACTCGCTTGCGGGGGGCAGATTATGAAGATAAGATTACTGGGGGGGGAGGAAGATGAAGCTGAAATGATTTGGGGGGGGTGGTGTACTAATTGTCCCCCACTTGATCCCCCCAGCCAGCACCTACGCCCTGTACGGGGAGCGCCTGGGCTTACTGGGGGGGGGGCTCACGGCGGGGGGCGCCGAGAAGTTCCTGGCAGCGCTGGAAACGATGCTGAGCACGACCCTGCCCCTGCTTTTTGTGCCCCCTCCCCTTCTACGGCGCATTAACCCCCCCCTCTGGAGGGACCACCTGGCAGCCTGGGACGTCATCTTCCAGCACGGTAACTGGGGGGGGCGGCAAATATTGTTGGGGACCCCCCCTCAAATTAAGGGATACGGCCCCCACCCCCCTCCCCCAAGGTATATCCAAGCTGTGGGAAAGCCTCCCCCAATAAATATAATATGGCTTCCCCCTCGATATATTATGGGAGCCCCCCCCCGCTTAAATACTTTGTGGGGACCCTTCCCCCAGATATAGTATGGGACCCCCTCCCCTAAATATATTAATGGAGCCCCTACCCCAAACAAAAGGTTTCTTCTCGTGGGACCCCCGCCTCAAAAGACACCTCCCTTAGGAACGTCCCTTAAGATTCCCCCCACGGAAGACTCCCTCTTGGGACCCCCCCTTCCAAAAGACCCCCCCAAAAGATCTCCCCCGTGGGAACACCCACCCAAGACACCCACTCCCCCCCCCCGAAAGACTCCTGCCTTGGGTCCTCCTGCCAAAAGTTCCCCCCCCGTTTGGGACATCCCCAAGGCAGATTCCCCCACAAGGACCTTCCCCACCGAAGACCCCTCCCAAAGATCTCCCCCCTGGAGTCCCCCACCCGAGACGCCCCTTTCAAAAGACCCCCTCCCTTGGGACAGCTCCCGGAAAGGTTCCCCTCCTTGGGACACTTCCCAAGACTCCCTCACCCAAAGACACCGCCCCCCGGGAACGTCCCCCCCAAAGACTTCCCCTTCAAGACTCCCCCCACTCAAAGAACCTCTCCTTGAGACCTCTCCCCAAGACTACCCTACACAAAGCCCCCCCCCCGAACACCCCCTCCTTGAGACTTCCCCAAAGATTCCCTCCTTGTGAGCACCCCCCCCCCAAAGACCCCCGCCTCGGGCCCCCTGCTTCCATCCCCCAGAGTAGATACTGGGGGTGGGGAAGTCAATTTTGGGGACTCCCACCTCACTTTCTACCCCACTCCCCTTCCCAATCCCAATTATATGGGGGGGGGGGGGCAACCCCAAAATTTACTGGGGGGGGTATCTTGGCGTTACCCCCCCCCTAATTTTACACCCCCCTCTTTTTTTTTTACACCCCCCCCCCCAGCTGACAACAGCATCCAGAGAATCTGCCGGGAGCTGGCGCAGAAGGGGGGGGAAGGGTTAAAACTGGGGGGGGGACAACCCCAAGATCCTCTCCCTAATACATTTTGGGGTCGTCAGGGGGGGGCGATTTTGGGGGGCGGGAAAGCGGGGGGGTTGTTGGGGGAGTTGCTGCTGCAGGGGCAGCTGCCGCTGGGCTCGGTCAAAGCCAACGTCACGGAATTCACTGCGGGGGGGGTGGACACGGTGAGTGAATGGGGGGGCAAAATGGGGGGGTCCTGGGGGGCGAAAATGGGGGGGGAAATGGGGGTGAATGGGTCAAAAGGGGGGGACAAAGGGAGGGTCCTGTTGGGTTGTGGGAGGGGGATGGGGGCGGGGAAAGAGGCGGCGGGTGGGGGGGGTGTGTCCCAGGATTAGGGGAGAGGAACTGGGGGAAGGGGTTAAAAAAGGGGGCGGGTGGTGGGAGGGGTAAAAAATGGGGGGGGAGGGGGGGGGGCAAAAAAAGGGGTGGGAAGGGGTCAAAAGGGAGGGTCCTGTTGGGTTGTGGGAAGGGAAATAAAGCGGGGGGGGGGGCTGGGAGGGTTATGAGAGAGGTGAAAAGGGGGGGAGCAAACGAGGGGGGTCCTGGGGGGTAAAAATGGGGGGGGGGGGAATAGGGGGAGAAAGGGTAAAAAGGGGGTAAAGGGAGAGTCCCCTTGGGGTTTAGGGAGGGGGAATGAGGCGAGGGGGTGGCTTTGGGGGGGGGGTCATTAGGGAGATTAAAAGGGGGAGGGGAAATTGGGCGGGGTCCCGAGGGGGTAAAAATGGGGAGGTAAAGCGGGGGGGGGGGGCAAAAAGCGGGGGGGAAAGGGACAAAAATGGGGGGAAAAGGAGGGTCCTCTTGGGTGGTGGGAGGGAGATGGTGGGGGAAAAATGGGGTGGGGGGGTCGCAGGATTAGGGGGGAGGCTTGGAAAGTAAAAAAAGGGGGGGGGTCGTGGGAGGGATAAAAAATGGGGGGGCGAAAGGGGTCAGAAGGGGGAGCAAAAAGAGAGTCCCCTTGGGGTATAGGGAGGGGGGCGTTGGGTGTGGATTTGGGGGGTGGGGGGGTCACTCTGGGGGTTCCTGGGGGGGGTGGTCCCTGACTGTGCGCCCCCCAGACGGCGGTGCCGCTGCTTTTCACGCTGCTGGAGCTGGGGCGGGGTTCGCGGGGAGGTCTGATTGGAATTTGGGGGGGATCCTGGAGGGGGGTCACTCTGGGGGTTCCTGGGGGGTGGTCCCTGACTGTGCGCCCCCCCAGACGGCGGTGCCGCTGCTTTTCACGCTGCTGGAGCTGGGGCGGAACCCGGGGGTGCAGCGCGAGCTGCGCGAGGAGCTGCTGGGGGGGCCCCAGAAAAAGGGGGTCCCGGGACCCCCCCCCAAGCCCCGGCCCCTCCCGGAGCTGCTGGGGGAGTTACCGCTGCTGAGAGCTGCCATCAAGGAGACCCTGCGGTGGGGGCACTGGGAAGGACTGGGAGGCGGGGGTGGGGTCCTGGGCGGGACTGGGAGGTAGTGGGAGGGAGTTGGGGAGGCACCGGGAGGGTCTGGGAGGCACTGGAAGAGAGTTACGAGGGCACTGGGAGGGACTGGGAGAACATGAGGGGTCACTGGGAGGGACTGCAAAGAGAGGGTGGGGGTCTGGTGGGGACTGGGAGGCACTGGGAGCTGGGGAGGCACTGGAGGGCAGTGGGAGAGGTTTAGGAGGGACTGGGAGGCACTGGGAGAGACTGGAAAGAGATGAGGGGCACTGGGAGGGACTGGAAGGTGAGGGTGGGGGTCTGGGCAGGACTGGGAGGCACTGGAAGAAAGTTGAGGGGGCACTGGGGGGGACTGGGAGACTGTGGGAGAGCTTTAGGAGGGACTGGGAGGCAGCAGGAGAGGGTTAGGAGGGAGTTGGGAAAGCACTGAGAGGGACTGGAAGGCACTGGGAGGGGTTAGGGGGGCACTGGGAGGCACTGGGAGGGAGTGGGAGATACTGGGAGGGGGCTAGGGGGCACTGGGAGGGACTGGGAGGGACTGAGGAGGACTTGGAGGCTGGGCAGGACTGGATCGGGGACTGGGAGGGCGTGGGGTTACTGGGAGCAGGGAGTGGAAGGATTAGAGGGACTGGGAGGCACTGGGGATACTGGGAGCACTGGGAGATGGGACTGGGAGGATTCGGGGTGATCTGGCAGGATTAGGGGTGTGACTGGGAAGCAGGAAGGGGAACTGGGAGCACTGGGAAGGGAGACTGGGAGGATTAGGGGTGTAACTGGGAAGAACTAAGGGGATTTGGGAGTGCCGGGAGGGGCGACTCGGGGCATTTGGGAGGGGAACTGGGAGGCTCTGGTGTTACTGGGAGCACTGGGAGGGAAGAGTGTAAGGATTAGGAGGGACTGGGAGGATTAGGGGTGTAACTGGGAAGCAATAAGGGGAACTGGGAGCACTGGGACTGGGAGGCCCTGGAGTTACTGGGAGCATTGGCAGGTGGGAGTGGAAGGGTTTGGGGAGGATTAGGGATTACTGGGAGGAGTGGGGGTGTAACTGGGAAGCACTGAAGGGAACTTGGAGTGCCAGGAGGGGGGACTAGGAGCATTTGGGATGGGGATTGGGAGGCACTGGTGTTACTGGGAACACTGGGAGGATACTGGGGTGCCCCCAGGCTGTACCCGGTGGGCATCACTGTCCAGCGCTACCCGGCCACCGACGTGGTGCTGCACAACTACCACGTGCCAGCAGGGGTGAGCACTGGGAGCACTGGGAGGGGCTGGGGGTGTGGACTGGGAGGGGCTGGGGAGGAGTGGGGACACTGGAGTCTGGGGGAAAAGGGAACTAGGGGGCACTGGGAGGGGTGAGGAGGAAGAGGAGCCTGAGGAGTGGGTGGGCACTGGGAGGGACTGGAGTCTGGGGACTGGAGAAGACTGGGAGGGACTGGAGAAAACTGGGAGGGACTGGAGAAAACTGGGAGGGACTGGAGAAAACTGGGAGCACTGGGAGGGACTGGGAAGCACCAGGGTCTGGGAACTGAGGGGACTGATGCAGGACTGGAGGGGCAACTGGTGGCTACTAAGTGGCTACGGGGGGCTTCTGGGGGCTTCTGGGGGCTTCTGGTGGGTACTGGGGCTTCTGGGGGCTTCTGGTGGCAACTGGTAGCTTTTGGTGGCTTCTGGTGGCAACTGGTGGTCATTGTCCCCTCCTCAGACCCTGTGCCAGGTGGCCCTTTATGCCCTGGGCCGCAGCCCCGAGGTCTTCTCCAACCCCCAGCGCTACGACCCCAAGCGGTGGCTCCTGAAGGAGGCCAGCAGCAGCTTCAGGGCCTTGGCCTTCGGCTTCGGCGCCCGGCAGTGCATCGGCCGGCGCCTGGCTGAGGTGGAGATGATGCTCTTCCTGGGGCACGTGAGTGAGGGGACCCCAGCAGCACCACCAGCAGCACCACCAGCAGCACCACCAGCATCTCAGCCCCCCAGTGGCACCACCCAAAAGCGGGAAAGGGAGGAACCGGCAATGGCTGTGGGTGGGTGGGCTTCAAACACCACGACGTGGGGGTCATCCAGAAGCTGCTGATGACCCAGCCTTGGCTTGACCCAGCCTGGGCTTGACCCGGCCTTGGCTTGACCCAGTGTCTTGGCTTGACCCGGCCTTGGCTTGACCCAGCCTGGGCTTCACCCAGTGTCCTGGCTTCACCCAGTGTCCTGGCTTGACCCAACCTTGGCTTGACCCAGCCTTGGCTTCACCCAGTGTCTTGGCTTCACCCAGCCTTGGCTTGACTCAGTGTCTTGGCTTCACCCAACATCACCTTGAGCTGATGTCTTGGCTTGCCCCAACCTTGGCTTGACCCAGTGATTTGTTGACTTGACCCAGCTTTCATTTAAGCCACCACTGGTTCAACCCAAGGTTGGCTTGACCCAGCCTTGGCTTGACCAAACATCACCTTGACCCAGTGTCCTGGCTTGACACAACCTTGGCTTGACCCAATCTTGGCTTGACCAAATGATGTGTTGGCTTGCCCCAGTCTTGGTTAGACCCCACTTTGGCTTCACACAACACCTTGGCTTGGCCCAGTGTCTTAGCTTGACCCAACCTTGGTTTCACTCAACATCACCTTGACCCAATGTCTTAGCTAGACTGGTTTGACCCAATGTTCGGGTTAACTCAACATCACCTTGACCCAACCTTGGTTTCAACCAACCTTGGCCTTCACCCAGCAGCATCCTGGCTTGATTCAACTTTTTGCCTTGACCCAACATCACCTTGACCCAACCCTGGTTTCACCCAATGTTGGCCTGACCCAACCTCAGCTTGACCCAATGGTGTGTTGGCTTGATCCAACCTTGGCCTGACTCAGCTGTGGCTTGACCCAAGGTCTTGGTTCTCTCCAGGTCTTGCGCAACTTCACGGTGGAGGCAGTGTCCCCCGAGGACATTCCCACCGTCTTCCGCTTCATCCTGATGCCGGAGAAGCCTCCTCTGCTCACCCTGCGTGCCCTTGACTGACCAGAAGGTCCCCAACGAGCGTCCTCACCCCAGTGCCATCCCCCCTCCGAGGTCCCCTTCGTGCAGGGGACGTGGTGATGAGGCAGGACCTCATTGCCCTCACGGTCCCCAAAGGTTGGTGGGCGGTGACATGCAAATGAGCTGTGCCAGGGGTTGATGGGACTTCAGATCCTCAATAAAGTCTTCTCGTAGGTGCAGTGGTGGCCACGTCTGGGGTGGGGACGGGGGACAACCAGCTGTGGTGGGATGGGACAGCCCAAAAATGGGGAGGGGGGGGGGGAACTGGACAAAGACACCTTGAAAACAGCCTTTATTGACCCCACCCAGCCCTGGGGTGGAGATCCCAGTGGTGATGGTGGAGATGGTGATAGTGGCACTGATGGTGCTGCTGATGCCAGCATCTATGGAAGGGTGGTGGCACCCAACCCAGCTGGCATCCATGGCAGGGTGGTAGGGCCCCAACACCAGCGCCCGTGGCAAGTTGTTGCACCCCTATCCTGACACCCACGGCAGTGCATCCCACTCCTGTGCATCTCTCCCAGCATCCTCCCAGTTCTGGGTGCTCCAGCAGCCTGCTCCCACCCGGGCTGGGCATACCCCCTCCCCATATTCTTTATTCACCTCCCTATAGCACCCTGTACCCCCCCATGCTTCCCATACCCCTATACCCCCTCCAACCGCCCCATATATCCTCTATCCCCTTCTACAACCCCCCGCTATAACCCTCTGTATTCCTCTTATATCCCCATAACCCCCTTATACACCCCCAACCCCCATATCTCCTCTATACCCCCATACACCCCCTATTTTCCCTCTATACCCCCTCTATACTCCCCCATACTCTCTCCATACCTCTCTATAACGCCCTATATCCCCTCTATACTCCCTGTATCACCCCATACCCTCTAAGTAACCCCCTATATCCCTTCTGTACCCCCAGATCTCCTCTTTAACCCCTTTACTCCCCATATCCCCTCCATCCCCCCCTATTTCCTCTCTCGATCCCCCCATATCCTTTTTGTGCCCACTCTATCTCTCCTATATCCCCTCTACACACCTCTATACCCTCTCTATACCCCACTATATCCCCTCTATCCCCCCTGCATCTCTATCTCCCCTCTATACACCCCCATACCCTTGCTATACCCCTTTATATCCCCTCTATTCCCTTCTCTCTACTCCCCGTCCTCTGTATTCCCCTTCTCTATCCCCTCTATCCCCCCTTTCTATCCTTTCCATTCCCCTCTCTATCCACCCCTCTATCCCCTCTATTCCCCCCTCTCTATCCCCTCTATTCCCCCCCATCCCCTCTATCCCCCCTCTCTATCCCCCTCTCTAGCCCCTCTATTCCTCCTTCTCTATCCCCTCTATCCCCCCTCTCTACCTCCTCTACTCCCTCTCTCCCCTGTCTGTCCCCCTCTCTATCTCCTCTACCCGCCCCACGTCCTCTCTACCCCCTGAGTCCCTGAATACTCTCCACACCCCCTAGTGCCTAGTCCGGTCCCGCCCCCTCATCCCCATTGGCCTCCTGCCCCCCCCCCCCCCACTGTCCCTCACCCCATTGGTCTCTTGCAACGCCCATCAACAGGCAGCAAAATGGCGGACGCGCCGCAGGGGCTACTGGGGGTTGTAGTCGCCGCTTCCTATTGGCCAATTGGGGCAGCAGCGGAGGGGGCGGGGCCGTTGCCAAGGTTACAAAGGGGCCTGCGGGGCGCACGGGGGGCGATTCTACGGTGGCCGGGAAGGGCCGAGGCCCAGCAATGGGCGAACGCGGAGCTGTTGCGGCAGCGGCGGCGGCGGGAACGGCGCCGGTGGGGACAAGGAAGCGGCGGGGAACGGGGGGAACGCGGCAGAGCCCCGGGGCTGGGCAGGGAGACAGCGGAGAGGAGCCTGATGGGGACTTCAGGTAACGGCACCGGGGCGGCAGAATGAGAAACGGTGACCCCCACCGCCCCGCGGGTCCCCGCAGCCCGTGGTCCCGGGTCCCTGGTTCCCGGTCCCCCTTGTCCCTAGGGTCCCGGTGACCTCCTCTTGGCCCCGGTGGTCCTGGGCTCCCGGCGACTCGCCCCCCAGCGCGGTGTCCCCGCGGTCTCCCCCTCGGGGTGCTTGTGGGTTTCTGGTTCCCGGTGCTCCGAGCCTCCCGTTCCCGGTAGACCCATGGGTCCTGCTCCTCGGTACTCCCGGGTCCCCGGTGTGCCCCCTTGTCTCTGGTGGTCCCGGTGACCTCCTGTCCTGAGGGCCTCGGTGACCCCCCCGTACTTTTCGGCGGTGGTGCTGTTGCTCTCCGTGTCCCTGGGGTCCCGGTGACCCGCCCTTCTCTCCGGTAGTCCTGGGCTCACGTTGACGCCCGAGCCCCGTGGTCCTGGTGTCCCCCTCACCCCTGCAGTCCGGGGCTTCTGGATCCTGGTAGTCCTGGTGCTCCTCCCTTCCCCCGCTCCTGGTGGTCCCGGTGCCCTCCACCGCCTCCCTTTCCCGGTGGTCGCGGTGCCCCCCCCCCCCCTGTAGTCCTGGGCTTTTCCATCCCGGTAGTCCTGCTGCTCCCCCCATTCCCGGTGGTCCTGGGCTCCCCGCTCCTCCCGCCCCGTCGCCCATTCCGGGTGTCCCGGTGCCCCCGCCAAGTCCTGCGATCATCCGGAGCTCCCGGGGAGCCCCCCGCGCCCCCCCACCCCCTCGGTGTCCCGCTGCCCCCCCACTCCCGGTTGTGTTCCCCCCACTCCCGGTTGTGTTCCCCCCACTCCCGGTTGTGTTCCCCTCACTCCCGGTTGTGTTCCCCCCACTCCGGCCCCCCCGCCCCGGTGTCCTCAGGACCTTCGTCCTCGTTCCCGTCCCCCCCCGCCGCCCCGTCCCGGACCCGCCGCTACCGGTTCCTCTTGCGACACCGGGCGGGGCCCTGCTGGGGCAGGGTGCGGGGGAAGGGGGCACGGACTGGGTCCCCAACTGTCCCCTCTCCCCTCCTAATTTGGGGTCCCTGGGGGTATCTCCGGGTCCCTTCTGTCCCTGGGGAGGTTCCTGGGTTTCCCCCCACCCCCGTCCTAATTTAGGGTCCGTGGGGGCCCCCGGCCATACTTTGAGGTCCCTGAAGGGGTCCTTGCATCCCTTGTGTCCCTGGGGGGGTCCCTACTTGCCCCCCCAGCACTAATTTGATGTCCCTGGGGGGGGTGTCCCCTGGTGCCCCCTGCTCTAATCTGAACTCTCTGGGGGTGGTGTTCCTGGGTGTGTGTCCCCTTAATTTAGAGCTCCCCAGGAGTCCTTTATCCCCACCGGTGGTGGTGGTGGGGTCAAGATCAATTCCCAGCCCCCCCCCCCCCCTGCACCCCTTTATCTTATCTCTGGGGGGACTCTGGACCTTGCCCCCCCAGCCCTGCCCACACCCTGCCTGCACCTTGTTCCCCCGCCTGGACCTTGCCCCTCCCCTCCAGCATCCCTCTTGTCCTCTCCCGGTGGGGATGTCCCCAGATGTTTGGGGGGGACATGTCCCCCCCCCCCCAGCACCCCCTTGCCCCTCTTGGGGGGGATGGTGAAGGGCAAATATGTCCCCAAATATCTTGTGCTGGGGGGTCCCTCTGCCCCCCCCTTTTGCCTTCCCCTCGTGTCTGTACCCCCTACAAATTCCCAGTTTCCTCCCAGTTTTTCCAGTTTGTGTCCCTAAAATGGAGTCCTGGAGTGACTGAAGGGGGGGCTCTGGTTCTGTGTCACCCTCACTCCCCCCAAAAAAGTGTGTCCCCCCCTCCCCTCAGGTGCCACAGGGTGCAGGAGTCACTGCTCAGCTCCTCCAGTGGCTACAGCAACTACCGAGGGATCCTCAACTGGTGTGTGGTGATGCTGGTGAGTCTGGGGGCACTGGGAGCACTGGCAGGGGGGACAGGCACCACCAGGAGGTCACAGACACCCCTAACTGGGGACAAACCCCACCAGAGTGGGCACAGGGACCCCTAGGAGGTCACAGACGTCCCCTCCACCATCTCCCCCCAAGAAGCCACCTCGCAGGATGGGGACAAGGACACTGAGGCTGTCACTGACCCCCTGAGCTGAGGACAAACCCCACGCATAGTGGGGACAAGGATCCCTGGCACACCACAGAATCTTCCCCCCTGCCCCATTCTGGGGACAGAGACCCCTGGTATGGGGACAGACCCCCCCCCAGGTGGGGCTGGGGATCCTCAGGGTGGGGACAAGGAGTTTCAAGACACCACAGAGCCCCCCAAGGGTGGGGACAGGGACCCTCAGGATGGGTCCAGACCTCTGGGTTGGTGACAGAGACCCCCAGGGTAGTGACAACCCCCAGGAACAGTGATGTGGCCACATCTGGCCCGTGGTTGTCCCATGAGTCACCAGATGCCACCACCCTTGTACAGCTTCATGGCACTGAGGTGATGCAAGAATTGTCCCCTGGCTTTGTCCCCAGCCCCTGTGGGGGCGTGGGAGGGACACTATGGAGGTGACAGTTGGTGCCCCCCCAAACAATGTCCCTTGTCCCTCTGGCAGATCCTGAGCAATGCCAGGCTCTTCCTGGAGAATCTTATCAAGTGAGTGGAGGGGACAAGGACAATGTCCCCAGGTGTCACCTGTGGCACAGGAAATGGGCTGGGGGAGGCCACTGGAGGGTGGCACTGTCCCTAGAAGTGAGGATTTGGGAGTGTCATTGTCACCAAATTTGGGCTCGGGGGGGAACATTGGGGGTGGCACTGTCCCTATTCTGGGGCTGTGGGGGGAACATTGGGGGTGGCATTGTCCCCAGTATGGGGGTCCTGGGGGTGTCACTGTCCCTGTTCTGGGGCAGGAGGGGACATTGGGGGTGTCACTGTCACCAATGTGGGGGTGCAGGGGGTGTCACTGTCCCTATTTTGTGACTGGGGATGGGGCACTGGGGGTGTCCTTGTCCCCAGCATGGGGTCCTGAGGTGTCCTGCCCCCCCCTCCCCCCCAGGTATGGGATCTTGGTGGACCCCATCCAGGTCATCTCCCTGTTCCTCAAAGACCCCTACAGTTGGCCCTCCCTTTGCTTGCTCCTTGGTGAGTGACCCCCATGGGGGGACCCCCAACCCCCCCTTGAACTTTTAGGGTGATTTTATGGGGGGGGGGAGCACCCCAAACCCCCCCTCCCTTCCCCCTTCTGACCCCTCCTCCCTCCCTCCCTTTTCCATCCTCTTCCTCACCCCAGTGGCCAACGTCTTCGTCTTGGTGGCCTTGGCAGTGGAGAGACGCTTGGCAGAGGTGAGACCACTCCTCCAATTTGAGCCTTGGGGGGGGCTGGTTCACCCACACCCCCCCCCCCCAGTGTTTTTAGGTGCCCCTCCAACCCTCCTCCTGAATCTCCCCTCCCCAGGGCTCCCTTTCAGAGGGGCTGGGGACTGCTCTTCACGCCCTCAACCTCTTGGCCATCCTCTGCTTCCCTGCCGGCATCGTCCTCATCGTCACCTCCATCACCCCAGGTGAGCTGGGGACACCTAAAGGGGGAGGAAGGGGAGGGGTCACAACACCTCCAAATGTGAGGAGGGGCTCCAGATTTAACCTTTTCCCCCTCCCCTCCCCTTTTCATTGTCTGTGTGTGTCTCTCCCCCCCCCCAAGTTGGAGCTGTCTTCGCCTTGGGTAGCTACACCATCACCTTCCTCAAGCTCTTCTCCTTCAGGGATGTCAACAAATGGTATAGGGAAAGGAGGGGGGCACAAAAAGCCCCCCCAGAAGCAGGTAGGAACTGGGGGAGAGGTGGGGGTCTCAAAGATTTATTTTTGGGGGGGGGTGGTGGTGTGTGTGTCTCATTTTCACCCTCTTCTCCCAGCAGGAGCCAAGAAAGCCAATGGGGATGTGGGGCTGAAGGTGGTCACCTACCCAGACAACCTCACCTACAGCAGTAAGTGACCCCCACCCCTCAGCATGGAGATTTTGGGGTGGGGGTCCCAAAATTAATTAGGGAAGGGTCTCCTGAGTGATGGTTTTGTGTCCCTTCCCTTTTTTTGTGTCCTTCCAGACCTTTACTATTTCCTCTTTGCCCCCACCCTCTGCTATGAGCTGAACTTCCCTCGCTCCCCACGCGTCCGCAAGAGGTTCCTGCTCAGGAGGCTCCTGGAGATGGTCAGCCAGGGCTTAAATTGGGGAGGGGGCAGCCTGGGGGGGCAGGGGGGGTGGTGGAGGTGGTTTGGGGGAGGGTCGATGGGGGAGGGGGGGAATAAGAGTGGGTTTGGGAAGGGTTAAGGATGGGAAGAGTTGGGGGTTTGGGGTGGGGAAGGTGGTGAGAGGGGGGCAGGGGCTGGGGCTTAAAATGAGGGGGGGTCTCTGATATTATTTGGGGGGGTGTCACTAAAATGGGGAGGGTCCCTAAAATGGGGGGGGCCCTTAAAGTAGGGGGGAGTATGTCCTTAAAATAGGGGGGGGCTTGCAGGGATTAAGCATGGGAAGAGTTGGGGGTTTGGGGTGGGGAAGGTGGTGGGAGGGGGGCAGGGGCTGGGGCTTAAAATGGGGGGAGTCCCAAAAATGAAGGGGGGGAGATGATGACTGGGGGGGGGAGGGAGGTCCCTAAAATGAAGGGGGGGCTCTTAAAATTGGGGGGAGTGGAGATGCTAACTGGGGAGGTTGGTCTCCCCCTCCCCTGACAACTCCCAATTTCCCTCCAGCTCTTCCTGATGCAGCTGCTGGTGGGGCTGATCCAGCAGGTACTGGGAAGGGGATCTGGAAGTAGTGGGATTGGGTGGGGGGGAGGTCTCCTCAATTTGGGGGGGGGTCTCCTCAATTTGGGGGAGTCTCCAGCTGCTGTTTGTGTTGCAGTGGATGGTACCCACGATCCAGAATTCCATGAAACCCTTCCGGGTGAGTCCTGGGATCTGGGGGGTCTCTGGGATTTCGGGGGGGGCAGGGTGTCCAAGGATTTAGGGACCCATAGGAATTTGGGGGGGTCTCTGGGGTTTGAGGTTCCATAGGGATTTGGGGGGGACTCTGGTGTTTAGGGCTCCATAGGGATTTGGAATGATCTCTGAATTTTGGGGGGTTCCATAGGGATTTGGAGGGATCTCTGAATTTTGGGGGGTTCCATAGGGATTTGGAGGGATCTCTGAGTTTTGGGGTGATTCATTGGGATTTGGCAGGGGAGCTCTGGTGTTTAGGGATCCCATAGGGATTTGGAGGGGTCTCTGGGTTTTGGGGTGATTCATTGGGATTTGGGGGAGGGCTCTGATGTTTAGGGATCCATAGGGATTTGGGGGGGGTCTCTGTGGTTTGGGGGGATCCATAGGGACTTGGGGGAAGGTCCCAGGGATTTGGGGGTTTGGGTGTGTCTCTGGGATATAGGGATCCACAGGGATTTGGGGGGTGCAGGCAGGGATTTAGGGATCCATAGGGATTTGGGGGGTGCAGGCAGGGATTGAGGGATCCATGGGGATTTGGGGGTGGGTCTCTGGGTTTTGAGGATCCATAGGGATTTGGGGAGGGGGGGGGATGTCCCAGCTGACCCTGACCCCCCCCTTCCCCAGGACATGGATTATTCCCGGATCATCGAGCGGCTCCTGAAGCTGGCAGTGAGTCCCTGTCCCCTCTTTGTGTGCCCCCCACTGGCCCCAGCCCACCATGGCCCTCCCAGGCTCCATGTCCCCCTCCTGCTGTCCCCAGGTCCCCAACCACCTCATCTGGCTCATCTTCTTCTACTGGTTCTTCCACTCCTGCCTCAACGTGGTGGCCGAGGTGATGCAGTTTGGGGACAGGGAGTTCTACAGGGACTGGTGGTAAGTGGCCCTGGTGGCCTCCTGCCCCTTCTGCTGTGTCCCCAAGGTCACACCATGGGGTGGGTGAAGGATGGAACTCAGAGGGTTGTGGTCCATGGGGAAGGTAGTTGGGAGGCCTGGAGCTTGTGGTGCTCCTCAAGGGTCAGTTCTAGGTCAGTTCAGGTCCTGCATCTCAGGAGGGTTCTTGGAGCTCTGTGGAGTGGACACAGGGAGGTCCCAAGCAGCCTCTGAAGTTGGTTGGGTGGTTGGCTGGAAGGTCCAGCTCCATCTTGTGATGTTCTGGTGGGAAAATTTGGGCTACAAAGCTGCTCCTGGTCAGATTGGGTTCAAGTTGTGGCCCTCAAAGGTCCATCCCATGCCCCATGCTGGTGGCCAGGACCAACTTGAGCACCCCAAGGAGAAACTACTGCCCTGGGCAGCCTGCTCTGGATGTCCCTGCTGGAGCAGGGATGGGGTTGGAT